>NW_009185691.1:74528-82443 GCF_000690835.1 Fulmarus glacialis | reverse complement strand
GATAAATAACTATTAAAAGAGTAGGAGTAAATGGGAATTTCTTATGATGCAGTCCTTACAATAGGTTATTCTTGCACTTGGTCAAGCTTACCAGCAGGCTTCCGCTGAGACCTGTATTGTAATGTACATTCATGAAGGACTTGGGAGAGGGTCTGCTATGACGCAACAGTTTTATGACTTCTTTCAGGGTAGTTAGGGTGAGCATTAGCTGTGAAGAGCATTAGCTGTGAAGAGTTCAAGTGGAAGGCCAATAAAATGAAGGTGAAATTCAGCATGAGTGGTGCACATAGGAAGAAATTCTAATTTTTTTTTAATATATATACAGCATTGGCCTCCAAGCAGACAAAAAATCCAGTATCTTGCTCCAGAATCATAATAATAGGTAGTTCCATGAAAAAGCTGGGTTTAGCCATCTCCAGGAAAGCAGGGCTCCATCACACATTACAGTTACTTGGGAAGACAAATGCCAAAACTCTGAATGTCCCCCCCTTCCTCCTCCTTCCCCCAGCTTTTATTGCTGAGCATGACGTCATATGGTATGGGATATCCCTTTGGTCAGTTGGGATCAGCTGTCCCGGCCGTGTCCCCTCCCAGCTTCTTGTGCCCCCCCCAGCCTCCTCGCTGGTGGGGTGGGGTGAGGAGCAGAAAAGGCCTTGACTCTGTGTAAGCACTGCTCAGCAGTAACGAAAACATCCCTGTGTTATCAACACTGTTGTCAGCACAAATCCAAAACACAGCCCCATACTAGCTACTGTGAAGAAAATTAAGTCTATCCCAGCCAAAATCAGCACAGCTGAATAGGATTAAAAATAACCAAATTAAGTGCTGATTGACTATTATGAAAGGAATAAAGGATAAAACAAATAACATCAGTATGCCTTTGAACAATCCAGGACTTGCCTATGTCTCGATTACTGCATGCAGGTTTAGTCCCCTGAACTCAGAAAGTGGGTACTGAAGTTGTAAAAGCCTCAGAGGTAAGAAACAGGAATAAAGTGTGGTCTGGAAGAGTTTCCATACAGAAGATGACTGATTAGGCTGAGAGTCTTCAATTTGGAAAAGAGATGACTAAAAATCTGTGATGCTCTATGAAATGATAAGCTACTAGAAGAGAGTAGGTAGAGAACTGGCTCAGAACAAATGAGAGGTTCTTTATGTAATGGATATAGGAGCTGTAGAAATCATTGAGAAAGGATGTTGCACTTGCTAAAATTTTAGAAGTATCTTGAAGGAACCTGGGATAGGGACATGTTGTGGTTTAACCCCAGCCAGCAACTAAGCCCCACCCTGCCGCTCACTCACTCCCCCCTGGTGGGATGGGGAGAGAATCAGAAGAGTGAGTAAAAGTGAGAAAACTCATGGGTTGAGATAAAGACAGTTCAACAGGTAAAGCAGAAGCTGCGCACGCAAGCAAAGTAAAACAGGGAATTCACTAGCTACTTCCCATCGGCAGGCAGGTGTATTCAGCCATCTCCAGGAAAGCAGGACTCCATCAAGCATAACGGTTACTTGGGAAGACAAACATCATCTCTCCAAACATCCCCCTCCTTCTTCCCCCAGCTTTATATGCTGAGCGTGATGTCATATGGTCTGGAATACCCCATTGGCCAGTTGGGCCAGCTGTCCTGGCTATGCTCCCTCTCAGCTTCTTGTGCACCTGGCAGAGCAGGGGAAGCTGAAAAGTCCTTGACTAGGGTAAGCACTACTTAGCAACAACTAAAACATCAGTGTGTTATCAACATTCTTCTCATACTAAATCCAAAACACAGCACTATACCAGCTACTAGGAAGAAAATTAATGCTATCCCAGCCAAAACCAGGACAGGACCTCAAAGAGAAATCTATTGAGAATTACAACATAGACAAAAGCCCATCCATCTCAGGAAGTCCTGCTTGAAAAACATGGGAGCGACCTGTTTGTCCTATTATTAATTTTCTTAGGCAATCACTAGTGACGAGGGTACTGGGCTACATGGACCTTTGGTCTTCCTCAGTATGTCTTTTGTTCTGTTTCCCATACCTATGCAGCTAGCTACTCAGAAAATGACGTCTTCTTTTCAGGAGATAAACTGCTTTTGCAGTACTCTTCATTCTGGCATAAACATCTACTAGCATGTCTGAAGAGGTGTTAGACCAGCATAAGATGTCATTGAGGAATAGTAGGCTTGGAGTTGAGAAATATGTGTGCTGTTGTGGAAATGCTTTTTTTTATACTGTTATTTATACTGTTAAATAATTTGTTTTAAGATGACCATCTAATGACATAATTAATTGATCAGACTCCCAAAGGAAAAGACACGAATGGGGTTTTTCCATAGAGCTGGAGTTTGTGCGTGATTTGTGTTGTGTTGTGTGATGGCATTATGGGGTCCCCTGCCACGGTATACGAAGACACCAGGTTCGGTATCAGAACATTATGCAGAGCAGATGTCATAGGGCCTTAAACTACAAAACAGTGCTTTTGATGTGAAAGTAAATATCTAAAGATTTGGTTGGTGTGCTGCACTCCTTTCACCAGGAGGTCGTTGAACTATGATTGCTACTGCATTCATAACAGAGTGTATTTATAAAAGAAATACTTCATATGGTTTCAGTTTGACTTCTATAAACCAACTTTCATAAGCTGAGAGTTGAGATAACTGCTACTTGTACTTCATTTTACAATTTCCTGATCTTGCCTCACTCTCTGAGTCAACAAGCTTTCATCTTGGCTTGGAGTCATCCACAGACACATAGGTTAAAAATTATGAAAATCTGGAAGATGACTTCAGATGTGGGACTTACAGTTGCTAGGTACAGGTGGAAGTGTTCTAGTCTTTTGTAAAGTGCCATTGCTAATTAGTGGTAGTGGTGTCATTAATTTATTTTTGAGGGGACTTGTTTGTGATTCGGGGTTGGGATTTTTTGTTTGTTTGTATTGGTTTTTACATTTTACTGCAAACTATGCTAAACTTTTGTTTTAGAGCAAGCATCACAGAACACATCTGGCAAAATGGAGTCGGTTTGTGCTGATTCATTTTCTGCATTATTGCATCCAATGATGCTAAGTGGACAAAAAGGAAATATGAATAAGAATGATAAGATTCAGTTGGCAGATGCTTATATTGAACATGTCTGATTAAATCTTGTATTAAAAGGCTTTCATGGGCTTTGATTTTTAGACTCAGTAGCACATCTCTCTCTCTTTTATGAGATCTAAATTATTCTAGTTATTAGTGGTTTTAGAAAAATGCAAGTTAAATTACAGAAATAATCATATGCCTCTGGTATTTATTTTTCTCATTACCAAACATATCACAAACACAGTAATAATATACAACAGGAACACAGATATTTCCTGATGTTCTTATCCCCAGGTAGCTTGACTATTAACTTAATTGCCTGGTTACTTAGAATGTGGAGGGGAAAAAAGCGATCTGAGTTACAAAACCATAGCTTAAAGTCCTTTATAAATAAGAAGGTTGCAGTTCACAATTCACAGTTTGAATAGACTTCTGACTGTCTTGGGGTTATATAGCTAACTCTGCTATGATGTATAAATACCTCTCAAATAATTAAAAGAGTAATAACAGGTACAATCTCTCATTCTTCTTTTCCAGATAGTAGAAAAAATAAAGTTATCAGCTTGTAGGAACTTTGTATGTAGAGTTTGGCAGGCACGTTGTTTGTGTTTAAGAGAATGAATTATTTAGGGAAAGCTAATTTAAATAAATGAGTTCTGCAATTAGAAATGAAAGATTTGTATTTCATTCCATCCTAGTTTTTGAAGTTCTCTTTGTTGCAGTTGTACACTTTCATGTGTAAATTGCTTCGATACTTTTGGGGTAAGATTCATGTCAACCATTCAAAGCCATTTCAAAAAAGAATCTCAGATTTTGTGAAAGACATCTTGTCAGGCTACTAATGCCCTGAAATTTGGATTTGAATTACAGAATATCTTTATGAACCAATTCACATTAATTAATCATTGGAAAATACCTTCATGTACCATGCACTCTTGAACAATTTATAAGCTTCATACTCCTCAGATAGATACATTGATAGTGATTTCATGTTTAGCACCTAGTTTAACAAAACATTATGGAAATGAGCAACATCCTGAATATCAAACTGTTAACATTAAGCCAACACTAAAAGCACATGGATTTCTAGGGTATTTCTGAGGTTTAGTGTCCAGTTTATGCCTTTGAAAGATCTGCCCTTCAAAAGACAATGTGTAACTTTATGTTTCAGAGTTTGCTAGGGTAAGGAAAGCAGGCTCAGATTTTGACGATTTTTAGGTGAAAGGATAAATTATTTTGAGGCAAGCTTAAATATGTACACTGATGAGATACAAGAATTACAGTAAGGGCCCTTAATTATAAAGTACCCTGACCTGAAGTAGTCACTTTTTTAGAAACAGGAGATGGTTACATAACCATTATATAAGCAAACATTTTTATTTTCATTTCCTTCATATTCTTTAGTGACATTTTTGATGTAAAGATGACACTACAGGGCTACTTTTCCTCTTTGCTCCTTTTTCTTGCTGACATGTGATATGCTACCTTGTGGGAAACTCTTAGGACCTCCAGAAAAGCTTAATAGCAATGCAGAAAACCTAGTAAGGTTTTTCTCCCCTCTTTCTTCTTTAATACTAACAAAAAATTATGGAAGACCGTAATTTGACTTTTTCTCACACCCCAGGAAGATCTTTTTGGCATGGTTGGTATCAGTTTAGCCTTGTGCATCAGAAGAGAGTTCTGAAAAGCATTCATAACAGCACAGATATGCCTCTCCCCACACATAAGTGTTATTCTGTTATTTTAGGGTATAGAATTGGTATGTAATAGGTATTAATGCCTAGAAGGTTAGTCATTTTAAATATAGATATGGATCTATTCAGACTGCAATATTCGTCAAATACAATATGTATGACCATTGAATATTTCATAGTAGAGGGTGTATTTTGGCTGTTGTTTGGTTTTTTGGTTGGTTGGTTTTTTAATAAGATTAAAAAATACCTACATAAGATTGTGTACCATTATTAAATTTCCCCCTATAGTCAGACTTGGTTAGTGATATACCCAAATTTCTATCATTCCTGGCTATTACATGTCTTGATATTGCTGATATTTACTCCTTGCTTGGTGTACACATGTAACACGAACGTTATTGGATGTTATAAGCAAACACTTTCAGGGCCAGGATCCCACAGAATAAGACATATAGTCCATGCCAAATCCCAACACATATGCATGTAACTAGAAAAGATAAGCTCTAACTCCTGGGAGGTAGCTTAGAAATCCAAATCACTTTAGGGCAAACTTCTCAACTGTTATTCATTGTGAGAGATGTCCCTCATTTTGGAGCTAATTTTACCTCTGGCCCACACAGACTTGAAGTTGGCTCACTGTGGCTATTGTAAATTATTTATGGGAGGAAAAACTGAATCGCAGAGCTGAGAAGATTTGAAGTGTTATTGGTGGAAAAAGACATGTTTAGTACATCACTTAGAAATGTCTTGGGTTTATAAGCTTTCCTCATTAGGTTGCTTTCTCTCTTAAAGCACTGGTCATTAAA
Organism: Fulmarus glacialis; assembly: GCF_000690835.1. NCBI lineage: Eukaryota > Metazoa > Chordata > Aves > Procellariiformes > Procellariidae > Fulmarus > Fulmarus glacialis. Next base: position 76,881 of record NW_009185691.1, on the reverse strand, counting down.
AATCTGAAAAGTTTATAAATGGTAATAGATCTAAAGGCTGTTTACTCAGTGAAGAATGTGTTTGAATTCTGACTGTGTTCTTCTAATATTTTATTATGTGGGCCCATTTTATATTAATTTCCAGTAACTGTCCTTTCAGTTTCAAAATTGAAACTTGAAAAATTGGGGCAAAATGTAGCCTGCAAGTATGTTCTGAATATAGTAAAATTGGCATCAAATTCCTATTTATGTATGAACAACAAACATTCTGTAAATTAATTTTTCTTAATTGGTTTTCATCATATTGATATATGGTTGTGTTAACTAATCTGTCATCTATGGCTAAGCGGTACTTCTATTTTATTCAATCTTTTCTAGCACATGTGAGCATGTATATACTTTATTCTTTTTAAAGTTTTGAAAAGAAAATAACATATGGGGGAAAAAAAGGAGGAGGATTACATTTGCATGGCACCAATTTGAACTTTTAATTGAACTCCTTTGTGCAAGACCATGGGTCCTGTGTGAAAGTTCTGCCCCCCAATTTCTGGTCCCTTTTCTTCTGTACTAAGAAAATAAACATCTGCATCATTATTTAGTAAATGCATAATTTGGCAACTCAGTGTGAAGGAATACCGTAAATTTGTTTCAAGAAAAATATTGCTCTAAAAAGTTTCAGTCAATGAACAGGTTCACCTGTTTAAAAGTAACATGTAACTCCTAAGTGTATATGAACTAAATGTTGCTGTATGGTATATGAGCATCCAAAGGCATCACTTTATCGTGTAAACATTAGAACCTGCGACCTAGGTGCACTTTTCCCCAAGAAATGGTTTCCCAACATCCAATGTTGGGAACACAATATATGGTAGAAGTACTGATGAAACTTAGCTAAAATGTCAAGACTTTCTAAGCTGCTTCTGGCTCCCTGGTCAGCAAAAACAAACATATATTTACACAGCTGGGTTGAATTGGAGGACCTGAGCTCACTCAGGAGTGACCTTCACAAAAAGGTATCGAGGAAGTACTCTGTGCATAGCCTACCTTTACTGCGTAAAGATATTTTGGGGATTTTACAGGCTCTGGGCACTTGCAGGCTCCTAGGAAATAAAATTTACTGAAAACCCTAATATTGCTTAGAGGAATGAAAGATTAATATAGTGATGGGGCACAGTCTATGTATTAATTGGAATTGTTTATGCAAACAAGTAGGCAATAATAGCAAGCTAAAATTTGCAGTCTTTGGGATATACTGCTGAAAGGAGCTACAATCACAGATTGAAGACTATAATGATTCGCATTTTTGTTTACCACAGTTAATTAAGTTAGATTCAGTGGTGATACTGTTTAACTGCAGCCCAGTCAGAAGAGCTCATATTGGTCAAGTTAATAAAAGTCATTACTTTATTCATTACCTGACTGGCAAATAATGATTTGCCGCTATAGTAACTCCCAGCAAAACCTGGAACTAATATAAAGGACCAGGAAAAAGGTTCTCGCTAGATCAACCACTAAACAGTTCTCGCACAGTAATGCTCATATCCATATCGCACAAATTATTTTACTTTATACAATGCAAAGAATGTTTGTATAAAAATAAAAACCTAACCAAGCCCGTTTGCACCTGACTTTAATAATAGACATATATATGTCTAGTTTGGTAATAGGCACACATATGTATGTATGTTTTTTTTTTTTTTTTTTTCTTTTTTGCTGACCACGGAGCCAGAAGCAGCTTGGAGACTCTTGAAATCTTAGATAAGTTTTATCAGTATTTCTGCAATACATTGTGTTCCCAACATTGGATGTGGGGGAAACTGACTTTTGGCTGAGGAATACAGTTTTATCAGACATGCAACATATCTGTTCAATATTATTTTTGTCTTGATAGCTGTGACATCACCTGAAGTCACTCATCAGCTGCCCTAAATATTCCAAGAAATTAAATACCTTGTAATGATTGTTGTAATTTTTTTTTTCTTAAACAGCGCATAGCCCTTATAGCAAACATACGAAAGGACGTTAAATAGTTTGTTTTAACAGACTGAAATGGAAGTGAAGTTATTAAGTCAGGTTCAGAAAATATCTCTCATATATTACTTTTCATTTCACCCTATTTTTTTTCAGCTGGAAGAATCAGCTAGTGGGTTTTATCTAGATTTGCATGGTAAAATAATTCTAGTCATCTTGAAATTTCTTCTCAACAAAAATAGAATCATAGAATCATTAAGGTTGGAAAAGACCTCTAAGATTATCAAGTCCAACCAGCAACCCAACACCACCATGCCCCTAAGCGCCACCACTAAACCATGTCCCTAAGCGCCTCATCTACACGTCTTTTAAATACTTCCAGGGATGGTGACTCAACCACTTC
>NW_009185691.1:0-74480 GCF_000690835.1 Fulmarus glacialis | reverse complement strand
GGTGACCCACCCCCTCCCCTGGCCAGCCTGTTCCAAGGCCTGACCACTCTTTCAGTGAAGAAATTTTTCCTAATGTCCAAATACTATCTTTCAGGAAATGTTACCTAGTTATGATTATTTTCATAGTGCTTTTTACTGAAAGGTTGTTTTTTTTTTTTTTTAAGAAAAAAGTGAATGTGTCCCTCTACCAGTTCTCAGAGCTCTGTAACAAAGAGGTGAAGTGAATTGCTAGAATTAATAGCCAGGGATAAAATCAAGGGTAGAGTGCAAAAGCAGAACTTCATTCCAGCTCTGACCACTTTGCTCATCAGTGCAAAGAGCTCTAAAAGCCCTGAATCTAGGCCACAATTTCTCTAGCATGCATACAGTGAAAAAGCTACAAAGCTGCCTTCTTAAAAAGAAAACAAAACCAAACAAAAACAAAAAAATCATGCCAACACCAAAACAACAAAAAACCTCTCACATTCAGTAGGAATCTCTTATAAGTTGTGGCGTAGGGTGTATTGTGTTATGGATGGACATGGTAGGAGATTTAAAGGTGGGAAACAGAGATTCCAGGCGGGACTCAGAAAAGATAATTTAGGTCATACAAGCTGTTTGATTATATGCAATTTTTTTAAAAAGTGAGGAAGTGAGGCATGATGCTTAGAGATGTTTTTTTCCACTTGACGAACAACTCATGTAGTTGCAGAAAACAGCAGTTTCTTTCTATACAAGCCACTCTTCAAATTGCTTAGCAAAGAAATGATGCCACACAAGTGGCAACTCTGCAGTCTTAGGCTGGGGTCACCTACTGTCACTTGTATTTATTGCCTTTATCAGAGACCCCTGTTGGAAGGAAATCTTCTATGTGAAAGAAAAAAGGGAGAAATTTTTATGCCTGAACACCTCGTGCAACTTGATGTCACAGGGTATCCAAGAGATCTGCATAGGGCTGTCAGATATAATACAGGATTAGCACCTTCTGGAGAAGCAGCCGGAGACCAGGCACATAAAAATGAGCCCTTTGGCACACTTAGTTACCTAAAATGGTTAGTAACTGAATCTTGAATTGCTTCAAAAAAGTTGACCAAAACTTAGCTATTCTGAAAGTAACTACAAAAATGCCTGAGCGCCTTGTGATACCCTCTGTGTTTGGTGGTTGCGGAAAAATAGTGAACTAGAACTTCATTTAAGTAGCTAATACAGGACACACAAACATATAATAAACTTAAATTTCCAATGCAAATGTATACTATTATTTGAACAGCACATTCTAACACTGGGAAAGAGCCATCATCCTGACAAAAATGTATCTGATAGTTTCCTTTATTTAATGATAGATAATGCTGTAAATATGTTTTCCTATATCAAAGGGAACACATCATTTGCTTTGCTTTGTAGCAGTATGAATGGCATTTAGTTTAAAGTTTTCTGCCTTTTGTAGCATTCTCAAGTGATTTAATTTGCTCATTTTGCAGTAAGAGATGCTATCATGACAGAGAAAGTTATACACTTAAATGGCAAATTTCCTCTCATATTGAGATCTCAGCATGGATTTTGGAAGATAGTTCCAGAATATTCTGTTTCATGTAAAATACCATCATTTTTAATCGCTATGTTGAGTTAAATAATGTAATCAGAAGCAAAGTTCATTCACAGTATATCTTATTTACATGATGCAAATGGAGCAATTATTAATGTTGTAAGCCTTGTCATAGAAGTGACTTACTGCAGAATCATGAATAAGGCACTGAAACAGCATGGAAAAGGCTTTAACCAACTTAGCATCATCAATCCATTCTTGGACCCATTTTCATCCTTTCCTGATTTTTTTTTTTTTTTTTCTTTTTCCTGCAGTATCAGTTATTCTCATGAAAGAGAATTTTTTTTCCCTAGTGTCAGTCTTGGCAAGCTGTTCTTGAAAATATGAGCATTCGAAAAAAAAAAGATTTTATTGTTGTTAAACATGGGGGTGGGCAGAGGAGGTGGTTTTTCTTTTAGTCTTTCAGTTCTCATTAAAAGGGAGCTTTTATGCTGGCTTGCTGCTACTTTCTCCAAGCCAATTTTCCATTCAGAAAGCAGCCAAAGTCAAGGCAGATATATACATATATGTCAATGTTCCTCTGCTGGAGCAATTCCTGATATACATTGTAAAACTGAGAGCAGAAGTAAGGCTACAACGTATATAGGATATGCTTTCAGTAAGTATAAAGTATTTTTAGTGCAAAGAATGATGAAAGAAATCAACCCATTTGTTGATGGATAGCTTCCTACACTCTGGGAGGAATTTATAACAACAGCTGAGTACCTGAATGGCCCCTTACTATGCTTGTAATTATAAACATATGCACCTCATAAACCCTGTTTGTCTGCTATTGAATATAACATCTGTGATTAATTTATGATAATTTCTATATTCAGAAAAAGTGATACTATGAACTAATAACTTTAAATTAATGCAGCAATAAAAATGGAAGGCTGTTGTGTTTTAGGGTATTGTAACTGTCCTTTTCAGTAAAGCCTAATGTTTCAAAAGTCTCTGCTATTCTGTAGGGTCCTCAAATGTGTGTTGGTCTTTCTGTACGTTTCAACATCCAACAAGAAGACAATTACCTAGTGATTACCGAGTGGTACGTATTCTTCTGTCTAAAAATGGAATTTTAAATGTGATAAAGCTTTGTATTGATTTAGGACATTAATACTTCTTAAATTTTATTAAATAGCATTTTAATATTTCAAGAGTAAAGAACATTTTTGGAGCATAAATGTGTTTGTTTTCTGAAATGTTAAATATCTATACCACTCTGAAAAAAAATCACATTTCTATTAAGATATGCTGAATGAGTGTCTGTTCCCAAGCAACGCCCTTCTCTTGTGTTTGCATTACTTTAGTCTGTTTCTAAGAGACAGTCATGCACATATTGATAATAAGTATATGTATGACAAAATGTTTTTACTCGCAGTGTACTCGCAGAATTTCATATGCTTGATGTGATATGAAACAGCACTTTTCATTAAGTATGTCATGCTTTCCTTTTTCCTTGATGTCCTTTTGCAAAGGAGGTCTGCCTGGAGGTAAACTATTATGTGTACATACACTATTATATACAGTGTATTAATTCTCCTTCCTTCCTCTCCATAGCATCCATTCTATGCATCCTTTTGTCCTTCTACTTCTGTTTTCACCAATAATGGTGAATGTATGTCCAAATTATTGAGTAAGGCCTGCATATATAGACCATTACAGCCCCTTAAAGGTCTAGAGAGTCTCAAAGGTTTATCTGTGCTGTGTTCAATTGAAGGAGGATTCACTGTACAGCTAAGGATATTAATGAATAACACTTACTGCTGCAGTATGCCTTGCTATATTCTACTTAAGCTGAAATGAAGAAATCCTGAAAGGTATCATATTGGGATATTATATTTTTATTGAGTATATTTATACCAAGTAAGCACCATGAAAAGCTGTAGCTCACCACGGTTCTCATATGTATTCCTAAAGCCCCAAAAGCAGCCTTCAATTTTGGATCGCACAAGATTGTAGTTTTCATGTCTACTGCATGAAGAAAACATACCCTACATCAATGACATGATCCTTTAGAACATTAACCTGCAACTCTTTAAGCATGTGCATCATCTCATGAATTTCAATCATTGTCTGAAATACAGAAACATGTGTACTTCAAAAATGTCTGCCAATAAAAGGTACAACTTTGGAATCATGCATTTCAGTAATGACATCTATGTATTCATGCAGTTTTCTAGGACTACCAGACATATGATTTCGAGTTCACCATTCTGAATTTGAAAGATTTGGGATATGAGCATAGCAAGTCAGTCATGTTCAGAAGTAATGAATACTGGCGAATACTAGCTCAGGTTTACAAACTGAAAATATATTCTTCCATATAGGATAGGAGCCTTAACAGAAGAGTCAAGGTTTATAGTGACTGCCGCTGTGTTTCTTATGAAAGTGATGGTTTTAACATGCTCATATAGCTTTACCACGTGACTGGTTCAGAAGAAATACTTTCTTAGTTGTAATGGGAAAACTCCTTAATCAGAAAAGACTAAGCTTAGAAAATAAGAAAACATAAATGAGCCTAGTTGAAAGCAGACTCACCTCTTAAAGCAAAACGGAATGCATATAAATACAGATGTTGGCTAAAAAGATCCATGAAAATGGTGCTTAGTATATCCCACCTCCCTCAAGCAGTAAGAAAGTGAAAGATATTTTACTAAGCTCTCATCTGTAAGTGTTCAGAGTAAATATTTTTGCTCTGTTTCTTGTGATAGGGTTGCCCGTTATATAAATTAAAGGGCAAATTCAAATAATATTACACCTTGCTAGAAGACAAAAGTAAAGATGGACCGAAAACGTAATAGTAGTGATAGAACTAAATCTGAATAGCCTGGAGATACAGATGGGCTTTGCAGCTGATATGTAGAGCACCACAGCCTAAGGATAAGATAGCTGGCTAAGGGAGAAAGTAGCCTTTAAATGTTACCTCTGAGTTTATGCAAAGTTAGCTAAACCAAAATCAGTATAGTGTAAAATGAAGAGCCTTTCGGTTTAAATAAAAACGTAAAATTAATGCAAAGTTCTTGTGCTTCTTTTCTTTTTTTTTTCCCCCTTACCTTTTTCTTTCCCAGCTGTGCTATTAGTCCACCTCTCTGCCCCCTTTCAGCTGGGTGGGGATAATTTTTTTTTTCTTAATCCTGAACACCCAAATGTTTGCTGTTTTGCAGCTAAAGGTGAAGTTCCACACTGCAGCACTGACTTCTCATGTACATAGATAGACTTGCACATCTTGCTACACTTAAAGCACAGGGTGTCACCACCAAGACTTCAGAGAGCTGCAGGCTCATCTCTCCAGCTCTATCTGTACAAGCTGTTCCTTATTTTTGCTGTCTATGATAACAGATTTTGAAGGACAATTTTCCGGAATGCATAATGCTTGCTTTTTCTCCCTTAGATAGTGACCTTTATTTGTAATGTATTTCTTTCATACTGTTGATATTTAATTACAACTGTGAATCCCTTGTGGGTGTCACACTATAGAGCAAAATTTTAGTTACTCATGTTGACATTATTAAGAAATAGCTAGATTGGAAGTGCAGTCAAGGGATTTGAGCTCCTTTTTCTCTGTTATTCTGCTTTCCTTTCTATGAAAATTAAACCCCTGATTTTTCTTTATTTCCTAATTCCTTCTGTAAAAGAAAAAACAGAAATAGATTGGGGAAAGAGATTCATCCAATGCTTTCTCAGTTTTGGTTATTCACGCTTTGTACTGGTATTTCTGTGTCAAGCCTTTGATTAAGTGTTAAGATGGAAAGGGACTGATTTAAACTCATACACAGGTGGTGGTTTTCAATCTGCCGAATCTGAACCTTATGGCATGTGGTCCTCAACTCCTGTGTAGACCTAATTGATATTTGACAGTCATTCATGGCAGGCAGGGTTCCTGGATCCACCCAGCAGTGTGAAATACCAGCTGCTGCTGTTGATTGACTGCCTTGTTGCAAGCGTGGGGCTTTGCAGGAGAAGAGGAGGAGGAGGACAAGGGGATGGAGATGGTTGGTTTTGTTTTAACTTGAGTACTGTATTATTTGGCTTCTTGAGAGTATATAATGGCTACAAAGCTGATTTTTTGTTTGTTTGTTTGATTTGAAGAGTCCTTTTGAAGCAAAAAGATTAGAATTGAGTGAAACATGAATAAACCATTGTTTACAAATAAACAAATACTTATACAGAGATATTTAAAGACATTTTTTTAGACCTGAATTTAATATATGACATGAAAATTAGGTATACAACTAAGAAAGAACCGAGTAAGAAGAGGGGAATAGCAGTGATACAAATAGATGTATTTGCACGTACTGCTTCAAAGCAGTTTATAAAAATGGGAATATCAGAAACTACTGTCTTATTTAACATCTTACTAGACGCTTTTCCTTGCCCAGTAGAAAGAAGCTCTGCTCTCATAAACTTGGAGAGCCAAGGAGCAGGTCAAAATTAATGTAGACTCATTTCACATCAGAAATCAATCTCTTGCCTTTATATGCAAGTGTGAAATATTCACAAATGTCTCAAATGTACCTATGTGACTTAGCAACACAAATGTCTGACTTTCAAAAGTAGATCTTTTTTTAAGTTTTCCATTTTATGTAAGCTTAAACATTAAACAAGAATATGCAATTTCATGGTTTAGAGGAAGAAAAGGGATATAACACAGTTTTACATAGACTTGTTAGAAGAAGCCCTTACCTTCTTCCTTCATACTTCGGTTTGTATGTGCTTCTAAGTTCAATGGGATTTATCACCTTGATTTAATTTTTGACAAAAATGGGATATACTCAAGAGACCAGCTAAGGTAACTTCTTTAGTGTTATACCATTTTATTTCTGTCGCTTGAGATAGTTTCAGAATACACATTAAATGTTTTCTTTGATAAGAGCTTCTTTTCTGTTAAAGGCATAAGCGTTTTGCCTAACTCCTATTGTTGTTTTGCTGGGTTGAATGTTCACTGCTTGCAAAAGAAAATGAATTTCAGGCTACCCTTCTGCACTTAAAGTCTATCTCTGCTTACTTCTTTTTCTTTTTTCCCCCTTGTGGAATTCATTGATATAGTTTCTGGGTCAATTTCCCAGTTGTCTTCTGCCCCACCTTGCTTCCTTTTCCTTCCTTGATTGTTTCACAGACCCACATTTATCTAATAAAGTCTGAACATGATCCAGATTTTGATCTGCATAAAACTCAAATGTTTCATTTTGCCAACTGAATTCCTTTTGCAACTTCATTGTTAAGAGCACACTCATTTATGTCATTAGCATAACAGTCAGTAAATTAGTTTAGAAACTCTATGTGAAGTAAAAAATGGTGTATGCTTGGGAGCAAAACAGCGTACATGCAAGAGAGCTGCTTCTTAAAAGAGCTGAGTAGACCAGAGAAGTGGCAAGGATGCCACTTCAGAAATGCAGGAATTGATTTTGCTGCAAAGTTTGAAATTTTCCTTTATTTCAGCCTGTCAAGTGTGGATCTGAATGTATAACAGGGAGAGGAGATGAGTCCTATTCTGTGGCTCTCCTCCCATATTTTAGATTCATGCATGTATCATCACTGGCCCTGTCCATTTTGCTTATGGCATAGGGTAATAAATAAAAAATAAACAGAGGGAGGGATTATTCTCCTGGTCTTTAAAGATGTTCTTCCTCTCTCAGGTTCAACAGTTTCCTGTTGTTTCTCAATTCTGTGCCATTTTCAAATACACCATGCCATGGTTGTCCCAGAAATGTTGTGGGCACTGTACTGTTTCATATACTATGTGCTGAATAATAACAAAGAGTTTTAAGTTTACAAAGTGAATCAGCTCTCCATGAATAGTTTGAGAGATTTTATAATTATAGCTAATATATTAACGGTATGCACAAAGACAGACCTCTGAACTTTTTCTTCCCAAAGCCAATGAAACTGTCTTTTCCTCTCAATGAAAGTTGCCATGCAAAATGAGAGATCAAACACATTAATTTAAAAGGCACATGACATATCTGTGAAGAGAGGCCTATTTCACAATTAATTCACTATTAATGTGAACGAGAAGTGCACACAGCTGTCTTCTCAACATTTTTTGCAAAATATCTAACCACACTTAGATATATACTCAGTTAGAAACAAAGAATGCAATTTACACGGTAAAGCTAAAAGGAGGGAAATATAGGGATTTATTGTGGAGTTACAGTAAGCCTGCTCACTTAGACAGGTTGGCTCTCTCTGCCCTAAGTAAATGTGGAGTGTCACTCAAGAAGGGAGGACTGTTGGCAATACCAGAAGAAGGGCAGAACGTTTTTGTGTATTCTAAAATAACATTTCAAGCCTTGCTTTTCCCTTTACATTGGCATAGGTTAGTTTGTTGGTTTGCTGAGTGAAGGCAAGAAACCTACCCCTGATCTCCTTCCTCTACTGTCTTATATGATGGAGGAAATAGCAGCTTGGCATAAGGCAGCCGAACAAACTGTGGGGAGGTTTCTTAAGGTATTAGGCATGGTTCGTTATGAATCCTAACTATGCAGATCAAATTCCTATTGAATTCATGGACTTTTCTTTTGACTTCATTAGGTTTTAGCTTGAGTCCTAGGTGAAAAGGATGTTTCAAGCGTGACAGCTGTGTTGAACAGCTTTTTCATTCAAATTTTACAACTAACGACCCTCAACAATACTTACAAAGTGTCTGGATACCTGTTTACATGGACTTAGACCTATAGTCTAAGTACAGACATGGCATATAACCTGTGTAATAGTTGGCAACTCAGAAGCTTTTGAAGAAGATGCTATTTGAGTAGCTTGCATTTAAGAAAACATTGACTTCCACGAAAATTACTTTTCTCCTACTATTTCATGGTTTATATAGCAGGTGAATGCTGCATAGGTTGTTTTTTGGGGGGGTAGGGTTTTTCGGTATTATGAGAAAACACCTGTTGATCATGTAGCTCTGTAGGACAGCAGGCAACCACAGGACAGTGTGTCTAATGGAATTAAATTTTTGACTCTTTCTCACTTATATAGAGTTATCATTAGACGTGCATGATGAGAAATTGCACTGCAGGACAGCTGTCATGAAAATTCAGGTATCTAGCAGGTGATTCACAGATAGGTATAAGCATAAGTGATTTGAAAACAGCACGCAAACTTCCCTTACAGCAATTTGCCAAACAAATGTGTTGAGAATAAACTCCTATTAGAATTAGAAACTCCTGTTAGTTTAAAGATGCTGAGAATTTATCAAGGATTTTCCTGATATTGATTTAAATCATGATTAAGAAGACTGCAGTTTTAAAAGAGCATACAAGATTTCTCACACAATCTAGGTAAGGCACTCATTAGTAAATGAAAATGAGAAAAGAAATATGAATGTATCCTTTCTCATAATTATGACATTTCCACTTTGGATAGAACCCAAGTGAATATAATACTGATGCAAATGATTTTAGCTTTGTTGCAAGGTGAAAAAGATTGGCTTGAAATCAGATTAAGTATTTATTTGTCCTGAGACAAAAAAGTCCCTTAGTTTTGAACAAATATTTGTCAGTGACTGATACAACCTCAGCTGAGTCCTCCAAGGTGCATTTCTTCATATGGTAGATGCAGAGAGATGAATCTCTAACTGTTTTTCTTTATTTAAATTTGGAATCAACTACGTCTGGTTTGTGATGCTAATGCAGACCTGTCTTTGAGCCAACACCTAAGTATAGTTAAATGCTGAAGGGTCAAAGCAACACCTTCCACATACCAAGATCTCCTAGTTAAGTTTTGTTGTAAATGGAGAAAGAAATGTCTGCCTGTCTGATGAAAATCACAGGAAAATTGCAAATAACTAGCCCAAAGCAAATTAAAATTACTGGATTAATTGCTGAAGAAATAGGATTATAATAAAAATGATAACAGAATCTTATGTTAAATGAAAGTATCAACAGGTTATCAATGCTTTTTTATAATGAAAATATCAGAACAAAACAAAGCATTTAACTAAATAATTCAGTTAATGGATTAGTTATTTCTGTCACTGAGGTCAAATGTATGAACAGATTACCTGGTTTGCATTTAATATATTGTGACACGTTTTTTGGGGGGGAAAAAAAAATTTGAGTCCTTACTGCCTTCAAGATTTTGAATATGATGCAAGTACAGCAACATGTATGTTTTAATGACGTACATAGCAGTAAAGGTGTCAAACCTCACAAACCTAACAACAAAAAAATATGTCTTCACAATGATGAGAGAATTCAGTCTTCAGTTCCAGATGAGATTTTAAGCTCTGGTTGAAGGAACATAAAGTTTGAATGACAAATCAAAGAAAGCAATGCTTAAAACAAAAGAGGAAATCGTAGGTAAGCAGATAGGCTACAAAGAAAAGCCACATTCTAATGAAACAAAACACATATGATTGAAGAGGACAGATAAAGGAAGATTACAACAGAAGAGGGGAGCGGGTCAAATACAACAACTTATGTGAGACCTCAAGGAAAGAGATCAGAGAGGATATTAAAAAATATAGTGTCAACATCATATGGGGTACTCTCAAAGGAGAGAACTACAAGAGGATAAGAAGCTTTTGATGTGGAGGTACCAGCAGATGTTCTTTGTGAAAGACAATGATTACACAGTGTGCAAAGAGAGATCGAAATGGAGCCCCTCAGAGTGCTGAAGAATGTCACCAGTGACTTTATGCATATAGCACTAGAAATACTCAGGGCAAGCATCATGGACTTCTTTCCATTAGAAACAGGAGACGTGAGGAGTAGCTTCCTTTTTCTTCTCCTGTCCCTGTTTCCTCTCGCCACTGTACAGGATATTAAAAGAAACAAAGTCAGCCCATACCACAAAAACTGGAAAAGTAGCACTTAAAAATGCCTCAAAGTAACACAAAACACTGGCAAAACACAATACTCAACATACATCAGAATTTGTTAGAGATTGTAAGATAGGTCACTTTGAAAGAGATGCAGCTGTGTTGCATGAGCAACGTAAGTTTCACAGGAAGGACAGTTCTTGTGTTTGCCAGCTTCACAGCTTCATTGAGGACATATTCAAAGCAAATAAGAGGAACATAATTTTATGTGTTGAATTGCAGGTGTAAGGTGTATTATAAAAGGCTTTTTGTTGATATCTCCTAGTACAGTAGAGAGCAGTAAATAACTGCTCTGTCTCTAGCATTTATGACTCGGTATAGCCAGGTAAGTGCTCCATGTTCTACAACATGATTACTGGGTGCAGTTGTAAGGGGAAAAAGAATCAATGACTAAGCTTAAAAAAAAAAAGTATTTCAAAGGCAGCTACCATCTGGCACCCTGGTATCAGAATGCCACTTAGAATATAGTATTTTTAGGACTTTCTCAAACCTTCTTTATGAGAGTAGTGGGCTAGAAAATCTATGAAAATAGCTCTGATAATTGGAAGTAAGCTTGGATTGTTACATATTCAAACTTTTCTTAAGATAAATTTTTCTCGGCTTCATTGCCACCGATGTATTCTACAGTTATTCTCAGTTTCTGGAACTGATGCTTTATCTCCTGGTCTTTCTCTTGGTGAAAAAGTTTGCATGTCTTGAATTTTTAATTGGCATTTATGTGAGTTTATGTATGAGAAAGGAAGAGGCTTCCTTTGTATTTACAATTAATGTTAGTTAATTAATTAGAAATGAAACATTGTACACTACAGAATCCCCATTGGACTCTGTGAGGAAACCTCTTTAAACACGGGGAACTTAATGTGAAAATGGTTGTGAAATGGTTTTCAGTCAAGGAAAGAGTACTTCAGCTCCTCATGGGGAAGATTCTCTTCATCTTGCCTGGTAGGTGACACCTGGCTGACATCTATGGATTTTGATTTAATTCTGTCTTCACTTGCTCTAAAACAAGCTGATCAAGAAAAGTGTTTTTCGATACCGGCTGCAGTACTGTTATGCCCAGTGCACTATGCTAAGCAATCACGTAGTTAGTCATGTGTTGGCAGAGGGCAATTCTGTTATATTTCACTATTGATCATTAAATTACTCTCAGCACTGAGTGCCTTCCAGTAATACATCCGATAGCCTGACTGATATGTGCCACGTGTGGTTCATGCTCTCTCTTCCATCTTCCCAAGGTGAGAACAGCATTTAGTTTGTCTTGCCTTGTCATAGGTATAAAGCATCTTTCCATCCAGCTATCTCAAAATATTTTACAGATGTCATAATACTATTCACCCTTTATGGGGAGGGGGGGAGAGGCAGTGAGGTCACGTGAATTGTCTAATTCTACAGTTAGCAGCTCAGTGGCAATTTTGAGGCAAAGACAGGTTAATTGATTTGCAGCCTTCTGCTATAGCCACTGACCAATGACATTCGTATATCTCTGTGACTTTGGCTGCCCTTGCAAAGAGATTTCCTGAAACCCACTATTGTTTTAGCACTAATAGCAGCTACAGAATAAATCTTTTCTGGCTGTGCAATTGATATGTAACAGAGGGACACAAGAGGACGTCCTACACTGGTGCTTTCAATGCTGCTAGTTTTGTTGCAGTGGAATATAGAGACTTGACAATTTCTGGGATGCATAAGGTCACTGCATGAAAGATGATGATGATGATGATGATTACCATTCACATGTCATCCAAGTGTGATCACAACAATTACAGTAAAAACACATGAACTAAACACAGATTTATGTGCTGAACATTTTCCTGCTATCCAAGCTACGAAGTACCTTTTCCTTTAAGATAATAGAAAACTTAAATAGAACAGAAAGAACCATGGATAACTAAAAGATAGTTCTCCTTCAAAGTTCACTTAAAGGCATGTAAGCAGAAGTACTTCTTGTCTTGAAGTGTTTTCTAGATGATGTTCGCAGCAAAATGAATGGGGGAAAGCTGCAGCTATCTGTTGAAGATGTTAAATCCTGATGAAGACAAAAAGTTACTTAAAGCTTTATTTCAGTTTAGCATAAATATATATAGAGAGAGAACGTGTGTGTGTGAGAATGTGAGAGATTTTTTGGTGCAGCATATAAAGTACATGTCTACGTTTATTTACAAAATGCCAATAATGAAAGGCTGAAATTTCAGCATTTGGACAATAGCATTTCTTTTTGAATTTCTTATATAATTGCTTTCTGGACAGTCTAGAGTGACAAGAGATTATGGGAATTTTATCAAAATATTGCATTTTCATTTTGTAGACATCCACATGAAGGTTTTTTTAATACCTTGATACCTCGAAGTAATCTTATTCTGAATTTGGGGCATTACTAGATTGTTTGTACTATGCAAACAATCATGAAAGTAATCTAGTGGCAGTCAAATTGTTCCATTTCTCTTTCTGAGAGAGACACACCACTTTAAGTGATTTTGCTACTGGAAAATTGGGAAGGGGTAAGGTAGAAGTGGTAACAGTGACACAAGAATACTGAATATTAACAAATTTCTTTTCTGAACACCATAACTAACTTAACAGATACACAAATCAAGAAGAGCATTTGGGCTTCTCTGACTAATTGTACCGGCCAGAAGCATTTTTAAAAAGGTGCTAATCTTATCACTCAGCTTACAAAACCTGTAGATCTGAGCTAATAAGTATGGCGCTCCTGTTGTCATGAAAAAGAAAATTCAGCAGAAACAACATTAATATAGGCAACTTCTTGTATATAGCCTGCTTAAGTGGCAATAGAGCTTCCCCTTCTATCACTGCTCCTCCAAGTAGCTTTTCCTGTAATGTTTATTCAGAATCTTTCATTACATTGATTTATATGTTTATAAGAAAATTCATTCTGAAGTTGCAAATATATCTCCTGTAGATGACAGAAAGGTTGCAATTAAACTTATTAAATTATTAAATCTTTGTGCATAAGCTTGATAACCCCATTATGTAGTCTGAAATGTCTGGAGGTATAGAAGCCTCCATCATGTAGTTTAGCATAGGTGTATAACTCAGTATGCTATTGGCTCCTTCTTGTTCATATAGGGTTCAATTGTCTCTGGCAAGGTAAATTTTCATGTGAGATTTCTATTGTTTACTGCTTTCGAGCAGTTCTATAGTGCAACAGCAAGCTTTTCTGTGGAATATATTTCAGCACTTTGAAATAATCATAGCAAACGAAAAATAGTTGTGTAAGCAAAGGAATCTCTGAGCATGAACAAATTTGGTGGGAATTCGTTTCATGCTCACAGTGAATGATTTGCTCAGTTCCAGCTAAGCTAGGCTTATTTTCTCAGACTTACTTGTATTATCTGGTTGGAAAATACAAGTTTCTGCCCATCTTTCCTTGAATGTTTGAGACAGTTCAGCTAAGTTGTTTATACTCATTTAAATTTTATGTGTCAGGTCGCATGTCATAAAATGTAATAAAATTTAATCTAAGTGACAGAAAACACCACATGGTGCTTAAAATTTAAGGCATAATACGTTCATTTTAGCATCTGATACTTACAATCAATTTTGATACTGCAATAATTTGGAAATGTAGATGTGAAGCAGGGATGGAGATAATTATGAAATATTGGTTAGTGTCATGTGGGTTTACTCGGTTCTTTTCCCATAGTTACAGTTTCTTGTAAGTACATGAAGTTAGTATAGTATCTTGTAATTACCGCAAGTTACTGTTTTCTTATTAATATTCATTTGCAATGTAATAGTTATATTAATGTTGTAAGTTTAATAAAAAATTGATAAATTGTTGGAACTCAAAACTGTAATGAAATACTTATTTATTTGGCTTTTGCCAGATCTATGTTCTGAAACAACATCTTGCGACCTGTATATGTGAAGTTTGCAAATAATCCAGTTAGGGAAATATGACTGGATATAGGACTGTGGTGGAGATGTGGGTACCATGGGACAGCAGTCTTTTCCTCAAAATGTGATACAAAGTGTATGTAGCTATTAATTACGGGTAGTACTACAACCTTGCTACTATTGTGGGTATTTTACTGTAGAAGGAAGAAGGGTAATCAGTTGTGTGAATATTTTACACGAGTTGAGCTGGATTATACACACTTAAGGAGCAAGTGTAAGAAGGGCAATGAAGAAGAGACCTAAGATTCCTCTTGTGGAAACAATAAAGGCAATTAATTAGTGAGGCTGTGTTTATCTTGTCTTCAAACATGTGATGTGTTTGGCAGCCCAAGTATGTGCTAGAGGCCTAGATGATGATCATATTCTAGACATCTGTATGCTGATAGACTTTCCCCAATGGACATGTCTCTAGGCTTTTTCTATATGCCTCATTTACTTTAATTACCCTTTTAATGTCACCTACCCATAGCTAAGACAAAGTATCTTTTTATCATATCTCTTAATTCAGAAAATAGATGGGATTTTCTGCATAGGACTAATTGTAAAGAAATGGACTAGCTCAAAGATAAAAAAGGGGCAGAAATAAAATACTTTTTTAAATCAAGAAAAATACAGTTAGTGGTCATTTAGAAGAATAACAAGACTCTCAAATCTTTACAGAAAAAGAAAAATAAGAGAAATCAAAGCAGTGTGATAATCAAGTTCTTAGAGTTTTGTCTCTTTCACCGTACTTTTTCTTTTTTTCCTTAATATTCTGATGGACTTGCAGTGGTTTCCAGTCTGACAGATTTCGAACAGTGGTTCTTCAACCCCAGTTCCTGTCTGGAGTTATTTCTTCCCTGTTCTTATGGTAAGGTCTCGTATCAACTTGATCATTCATTTGTTTTGGTACGAATATCTTAAAAGCACTGATAAAACTTAATTTTCAAGATGAACAGTTTAGGTCAAGATGACCTAAGCTACCTATCACAACTGTAGAATGGTAGTTCTGCATTTCTAAGACATGGATAATACAAAAATTTACAACATCAAAAATGAATGTACTTAGTGAATGAATCTAATGATCTTCCTTCACTGTAGTCACAAGTACACTAAGATTTGCCAGTGATGTAAGTTTCCTGAAATCTACCAGTTTTCCTACCAATATTATTAATCCAGGCCAAAATTCTTTATTATCACTGGTAAACAGCCTCTTCTTACGTTCTCTAGACGTTTGCCATCACTTAATCACTTAATGAATCATAATCACTGCATCACTTAATGCTAATTAATTTGTTTATCTGCTGACATGGACCATAAACTTAAGTTGTCATTAACTCTCATGTTGCCTTCCTTTTGAAAGAATCCTTTTCCCGCAAGTCTTTATGTCTCCATGTTTCTTTGCAATATGATCATTTGACCAACTTTAGACATAAAGGCTAAGCAAATGCAATGTTCAGAGTTCAGTATGTATTAGAACAGAAAGTAAAAACAATGATTATGTTCATACAAAATGCTGCCTAAAAGGAAAGGTGTAATAGAAGTGGAACAAAATAAAATAGTGAAGTTTGGGCACGTTTTAAGGAATCTCTAATATGAACTTTTCCAAGAAGCTGTTGGTTATCAATGGCTATAAAAGGTAACTGTAAGTCGTAAGTATGACACACACCTAAAAAGGCTTTCAGCATCAAAGCTGTTTGTACTAAGCATTGCTATAAACCTCGTTTAGGATCTTGTGCTCAGTGTTGGTCACCTATATAATTAAAAAAAAAAAAAAAAAAAAAGAAAAAAGAAGCTGGAATAAATAAGAAGAATGGCTGCCAACAATGATTATACCAATGAAAGTCTGAACACTTCTTCAGAGAAAAGACTAGTAAATTGAAAGCTGAAAGAGGAATATGAGTATTCCTTAAAAAAATAGATTAATTTAATTTGGTAATACGTATGGTTGGACTAGAAATTAGAAAGGGGTTTTAAGCACTAGAAGAAAAGAATTCTGGAACAGCCTTCCAGGCCAAAATTGGAACAAGAAACCCCAATTGTTTCAAAACAGAACGGGATAATTTTGTGTAAGGCTGTATGAGAGGGTGAGAGTGAACCTGGCCTTAGAAATGTAAGTTTGTGATGCAATGATTTGAACATTCAATATCTATTTTGAAAATAATTGCTTCTTTGAGGAGAAAAAGAAGAAAAATCTTGATCATTGTGCTCTGTTAATCTTATGGAGGGTTTTGGTCTTTTTCTGACCTTTTGAGACTAATTTGAGCTAGGTTGTGGGCAGGGTATAGTACTGCTTTTCACCATGTAAAAAAATTTCCCATGTGTTTGGTGGGGATGTTGTGCTGAAATGCCCAAGGATAAACTGCTTGCCAGTCAGGATTGAATTTTCTGTTGTGTTAGGCTGACAAGGACTGCTATTGGGAAGTCTTAGAGGAGCTTTTACCTGTGATAATCTGGCCAGTCTGCACAGTTAAAAAGCTGGTAGTCTACTTGATTTCCTATAACTGTCTTCCAGCACTACACTGCATTTTTGGGACTTCTGCAGCTTGCAGTCAGAGGCTTTTTGTTCTAGCATACCTGGGGCTGCTTTACAGTAAGTACAGGCAGGGAGGGGGGAACAGGAATGGTTTGAGAACAGCAGGAAAAGCACTAAATCCATTTTGTGTAAGCAGCAAACAGCAGGTTTGCCAGTGGTAATATGATACGGTCAGTCTCGTGTTCCTAATCATGTTTATATTTTGAGAAAGTGCAACAGAGAATAACAAAGCCTGATCAAATTACACAGGGTCAAATGTGAAAGCAGCAAACCAATGGCAGAATAAAGTCTTACATAGAGTCTAATAAATTTGATCTAAGAAATCATGGTAAGCGTCCCAATGCTTTTCAGCTCAAAGCCATCAGAATTTATACTCCAAGTTTTTTCTGTGTTTTTTTTTCCCTGATAAATTAATTAAACAATTAACTTGCATTTTCAAATGTGCTTTAAAAGTTTTTATTTTACAATAACTATTTTAATAATCTATTTTAATATCATGTTATCTTTCTGTCATCTTGATTACCAGTGTTCCGTTCAGTTTTATGTTTGATTTCATGTTAAAATATGTTCAGAAACCATTTGAGCAACCTGTGTCAAGAAGCAAACTATCCGCTAGTTTGAAAGGGAAATGTGCTTACTATTGATAAGAATAACTTACATGTTTACTGTGGCATCATGATGTATAATCCATTCCGCAAATAAGTTAGAAGCCAGTCTTTGGAAGCTTTCTTTAACTTTTGTTTTAAGCATAGGCTATGAAAAGTCACGAGAAGGCTCAGGTGCTGTTAGTATGACAAGCTGTTTCACCAACTATACTCAGAGCAGCTTTAGTACAGCAGCTGCCTTAAGTCAGGGTTGGCACACAACTATCAGCGCAGGATCCCCACGGCTTCCATAGAAAATGAATGGAACACAGCACCAATGGGAGTCTTTAATAATCCTTGCTCTCAAAAGCTGCCATTTGTAAGCACTGGACTTTGAAGTTTTTCAAACTGAGAAGTTTCCAGAAGATTATTTAAAGCCATTCAATTTCTGAATAAGGATTTTTTAATGTTATTTTTGTTAGAGAGGTTTATGAAAATTGTTAATCTCGGTAACTTGTCTTTCACTTTGATTAAATGATGTTTGAATTTTTATTAGTATGTCTTTCCCAATAGTTATGATCAAGTAGCGGGCTTAAAGGTATCTTGTGACTCAGTCCAAATAGTTTAATTTCAGTATACAAAGCATGGAATTTATTTGGTTTATAATGCAATGTTCATTGAATACTGGCTTTGAAAAACTGAATCGCATTGTAGCAAATAGCTGCCAATGAGTGTTAAAAAGCTGGCCAAATAATGCAGTTTTTCTTTGCTTATCTGAAGTTTTAAACCGGTTGTCATCTCCTATATTCATATCCCTGTGCAAGCTTTCTGGTTGAAATTCATTCCTCTGCACAAGAACTCAAGATCTGTGCACTATGCAATTCCTAAAATGTTAATGTCTTACCAAAATAATGTTTTATTTTGGTACCAATATCTTTAGGGGATTCTGTATCTTTCTCTACACAGTGACTAAAATATACTGTTCCTCTCTTGACTGACAAATAGTCATTTGATAACTTTATAGTGTTTTTAATAAGAAAATGAGATCTATTCTCCGTGTTTGTAACTGAATAGTAAGCAAGAGTATGTGATTTCTTACAGAGGTGTTTGCCAACACATACTTTCAGAATCAGTGATTCATTTTGAGGTTGAATTTTGGTGTCAATTTTAGTATATTTGGGTATTTAATCCTTTAAAGTAGCTAGACTTATTTCACAACTCTTATAGTAGTTTCCTAATATGCTAAGTAAACAATTTGTAATAAATTTTAGTTTGTTTTATTTTGGTTTGTGGAGGTGTTTAGGGGGATGTGTGTTAGGATCAGCCAGGAACATTATATTTCTATATATCTCTTGAATTGTTGGATCGCATCACATATTATAAGACTTTGAAGTATATCCAGTTTTTAACATTGGTTTGTGGAAGAGTTTATAATCATTGTTAATAAAGTCCTAAACAATTTTCTCAGTAAATCTGAAGTACAGAAATCATAGTGTGAAAATAGTGCCACTATCATCCTGTGTCAGCCTGTTTTTTCCTGCAAAAGATGAATCAAACTGAAGCTTCCCTCTGACCAGTATCTTCTGTTTCCCTAGAAGAAACATGGATTAGTCCATTTTCAAAGTAAAGGAAAGGAAGCAAAATTACGTTACAAAAGGTTATGTAGGAAGTCTGATATAGAGCTGGGAACAGGACTTTGAAGACTGAGGTACATGACACATGTTTAATCCAGTAGACCACACTGCCTCCTGCAAATTGTTTAAAATCTCTTTACTTAGCTAGACCAACTGTAAAATCCAGCTAATAAAGCTTAACCGCCCTTGTAAAGTGCTTTGAGGTCTACATATGAAAAAGTACTATGTGAATGCAAAGCAAAGACAGACTTTTTTTTTTTTTAATTCCCTTGAGGGGTAAGTAGGAAGGAAGATCTGAGTGATTTATTTGGGAAATGCTGTGACCCAGGGAGTAGTTATTGACTATGAAGCTGGAAGATGTGGGTTTTCATCTTGAGGCTGATGCTTTGGAGTGTTTTGTACTGGGAGGAGAGCTGTCCTGACTGCATATGTAGATATTCAAAGTGATGAAGCTGTGCATTTTTTTAGTTATGAGTGAACAGAAATAGCAGCTCTTCGGCTATGATTATGCGTTTGGCCAGCATTAGTCATTCCTTCCAGAATTTAATACACTCTGTTATAGATTTCCAAAGTTTTTCCTTTATTTAGTACAGAAGAGAAATTGAAATAAAGCCAACTTTTAAAACTGGAAAGCTTCACTCTCTCAGAAAGCATTGTTTAAAAGCAAATTAATATTGCTGCCTACCAGTAAGGACATTTCCTTACCTGTCACATCATGCACAACATCTGAGCTCTTGAAACAAGGAAATTAATAACTAGCATCTCCAGAAATTGTACATTAGGCACGCAGTGATCTATTCCTATTAAATACCAATTATTACATATCCATCATACACAGGAAAGTTACCTGAAAGAATGCTCCTTATTTTGGGTCAGGTGTAATGTAATGCATTGTGGTAAATGGTATGTTATTTAGACTGAAAAGATAAAAAAAAAATCCCAAAACCAGATAATGAAAATCTAGATAATCTTCAGGTAAGCTCTTACCTCAAATTTAACAATACATTTTTTCCACATTAATGAAAATGTTTAATTTTCTCTCCTCATATCTGTTTATACACTTCCATTTACTCTGTTACAATAAGCACATCTTATCCACGTGCATCAGAGTATCACCTTGAGCTCTCAACATGTTGCTCAAAGAAAGCAGTGAATGGTAGTATGTTAATAAGATAAAAAAATGCGTTATGTCATTTATTTTTTTTACAAATGTGTAAGCAAATGATATACAGGACCACTCGAAACAGAGGATATAGTGTTGGTAAGCTTTGAAGAGTTTGTTAAGATGTGACACTTGTAGTATGTGTAATAACAGAAAACAGGAATTTTCTGGGGTTTTTTTAGTTCCAATTTGCGAATGTTAGTCATAGATTTTTGCCTCCTTATTTCTAACTGTATTGGGCTTGCATAAAGAAAGGGTTTGTATGGAAATTTCAGCAACTAAAAGCCCAAGAGAATAATACTTTTTGCCTACTTTGCAATAGAGAACACATAATATGCATATCTGCTTAGGCAGATACTTGTACACTGATCTAATTGAAAATCTTGATCTGCCTCTAAATCAAAAATCACAAAGCAGTAATCATACCAGTGAATTCAGTAAAATTTCTGTAACCAGAGTGGAGCACCATAATATTTTAAAGCTGTCCTAAGCTTTAAGTAGTGTGCAACATTCAGAATAATTTTGAAAGAAGTATCACTTGTCATTCATTAGATAAGAGAAAAGAGATTAGGTAACCTTGCAAAAAGGATTGATTCCTATGTTTCTTCTGTCAAAGATAAGTATTAACCAAGCAAACATTACCAAAAATGCCCATGTAATTTTTTTGTGGGTACCTCTGTATGCATACATGGCTAAAAGGCCACTTGGATAAAGAAGTCTTACTATATTTTAAGTAGCTGTTTGGGAAACATATGGTTATGTTTCCAGTCAGTGTGGCTATAGTGTATACGGAAAGTCATTGAAAAATCTACGCAAAATATCTCAATCTTCTATTCTAACTGAGGCATTTAAAGGCAGCTTATAGCCATTGAGCTTTATTGCTGACCTCGTATTTATACTAAAATAGGAAAAAAAAATTTGATTCATACTTATTAATTGACAGTGGTTCACAGTTCTGATGCTGCATGTCATTGACTGTGACTTCAATCTCTTACATTAGAAGCTACTATATACTTTGCAATGTAAGCACTCTTCCAAGCAGTTCAGTTAGTATATCTTCATAGACAATCTCAAATAACTTGTAGGAAACTCGGGGAATGCTGATAGCATCACAATTAGCTACCAAACAGTCCAGGATCCCAGTCCTTGGACATCTATAAAGTTGTTCAAATGGTAGATGAAGTTGGTTTGTCAAACACTGGTTTTGTAATCACTAAATTATTTGTAGTTGTTCAGGTCCTGTTATTTGGTGAACTGTAGTGCTAGTGAAATAATGAAGAAAATTATTCCCCAGATGGCAACATTATTGATTTGATGATTCAGAAAGGGGGCATTGGCATGGCTGTCTGAATGGTTCTCTTATGCAGTGGAGTGTTCCCTCTACTGAACAGTTTTAATGCTTCCCTTTACCTTAGTTTCCATTTCTCAGGGTTTTTGTTCAATTCTTCTTCAGTGCCTCATGCCATTAGTTAAAGTGCAAGCAAACTCTTCCTAGTGTTCAACAAGCAATTTTCATTCCTTGGATAAATGGCAAAGCATCATTTTCTTCCTTTATGGGCCAGGATCCACTAAAACTAGGTTTAATTTATAAATTCTATTAGTTATTCCTGGGAATTTTGTGTTCATGTTTCCAGTGCCTTTTCTGGTCAGAGAAAATCCTCACTGAAAATCTTCCTTTGTACTTGATGTTTCTCTTAAAGTGTCATGGCTTGACCACATGTCTTCTTTCTTGCTCACTTGTTCCATTTGGGATTAGTTCTCTCATTAACATACCTAAGGAAGTATCTCCTGGGATTTGTTGCTTTAGAGGTTTTTACCAAAATAAAAGGCAGGTGCATGATATCTGCTTTAAACAGTACACTGTTTTGGAGATAGAAACAAAATTAATAAATGAAAACCTGACTGGTTAAATAGCCTAGGGACCGTGGTCCCTTCAGGATGTGGTTTATATGACAATAATGTAGTCTTTATGTCTGAGAAGTGATCCAGGACTTCGTGTATCTCATCCTAAAGAAAACGCAGACTTCTGATCGGGTAACTGACACCAGTAGTCCATTAACTACACAGACTACATCTTCACCAGCTGTTAAAAGAACTAGTGACTTCAGATGTAGATGTAGACCTGGACTGTACATGTAAGGTCAAGTGGCACGAATGTCTCACTCTTTAAGATGTTTCACTGGCTTAAAACTGATTAGTTTTCTGCCCACCTCCCCCCAGTTATGAAGAATTTGATATTCATATGACTTGTCACAGTGTAAACTGAGTTCTGTAACTTAAAGTTGATGCATCCTTAAACAACCCTGTCATTTGAGAGTTATCCTGTGCCTACAGATGGTACTGTAAAGAAACTGAATGCTGAACATAATTGTGTAGACAGTATCTGCTACTTACTCTGTTTCCTTAATCCTTCCACTCTAATTATGAAATATAATACTATTTTAATCTTCCTTACACAGACATTTCCATGTACAGTCTGTTATTATATCAATTAATATTTTATCACTATTAAATGAGATTTGGTCTTTTATCTTAGAACAGGTAAAACTAGATATAGAATTGCAAACAATACTGGAAACTATTATTCTAATTGTTGCTGAAAATGTGTCACCATTAGCCACTTTCTTCTTTTTTAAGAGTAAAAACACATGAAAGTAATTGTTCTGCTTTGTGGAACACTGATAGGAGAAAAAGATTGTGCTTGGCAGATATTTTGTGCTATCCATTGCTTTATGTCACAGTTTTAAGTCACTGAATAAGACGATTGCAGCTACTAGTGCCCTCTTTAAAGATAAACCCTTTCACAATAATTTTGCTGTAATACAGTATTGTCAGGAAACGCAATATGCTTTACCTTCATGAGAAAACCTCTCTAATTGGAATCATTGGACCTTGACTTATTTGTCATAGCTATATTCAGGGTGAAGGTGAAATCTTTGAGAAGTCTGATCATGAAAATTAGACCATGGCTTCTTTGAATAAAAACATTATAAGAGGACACATTCATATGCAAGATCTTTCTGCTTGAGTAATTTTTTTTTTTTCTTCTAATATGTGAGGAGAACAATGGGCGATGGCGGGGGAAGAGAGACAGACTTGATGGCATTTGAACAGTCTGACTTGTTATAATTCAGTAATTAAAATACCAAAAAAAAAAAAAACCAACTACTCTTGTTTCGTGTGCTGGAAGAGTTAATAAAAATCTCAGTCTTAAACTTGGGAACAGGTGGGGGAATTGCAGCTAAAGCCATTGAGCTTAATGAGAATTAGTCATGCATTCTGATTATTCAGAT
Organism: Fulmarus glacialis; assembly: GCF_000690835.1. NCBI lineage: Eukaryota > Metazoa > Chordata > Aves > Procellariiformes > Procellariidae > Fulmarus > Fulmarus glacialis. Next base: position 50,986 of record NW_009185691.1, on the reverse strand, counting down.
ATTGGATGAGGGACCTGCAACGCAAGTGCTTTTCCTAAGCTCCTAAAGTCTGGATAATAAATAGAAACAAATCATCTTCTAGTGATTAGTAGACATGTATATAGAGAATTCATAACAGAAAAACAAGACAATCCTTATCTACTAATACTTTATCTTTATATTGCAGCACAACAAAGCCATAGCTGAGGCATGTTCTTCTCTATTTAATATTATTATTGCTATTATTCTTATTTAGGAATGCTGGGAGCTAGTTGTTAATGTTTTCCTAAAATATGAATGAATAAAAAGAAAATTAGCTCAACAACAAGTGTGTGGGTTACAATGTGTTGTGTTGTGGGTAAGAAAGCACAGTTGGTGGAGGTTAGCACAGGAAATGGAGGAAGGCTCAGAGTTAGCTTTGCATGCTTCAGAGGTATCCTCTAGGTTGGCACACATGCAAGGTAACGAATGTCATGAAAGATACAAAACATATATTATGTTGATTTAAATAGCACAAACAATTTATGGAACCTGTGGTATGTGGGAGATCTACTGAAGATGGTGGAAAACTCCCCAAGATTAGCTGGTCAGTTATTTTACATATTAGTATTCCCAGAAAAAAAAAATCATTTGACCTGAAATGAACTTTAGGTTATGTTCCTATGATTATTGGCTTGAATAACTCTCATCAAGTTTTCAAAGCATTGATCAGCCAACTTTCTATGTTGGGCTAAGGCTCTAATTTTTAATTCCTGACAAACTTTTCTCAGAAACTTGTGCATATCCAACTCTAAGAATTATAATATCTTTAATCATTACAATGTAAAACAATAAGATCATTATTTTATAAGGATATATTTCCTTGGTTTCTAGGAGACTTAGGTGACTGGTTAGTGCAAAGTTAAATAAAATACTTGCTGTGATATAGTGGGTTTACATTACATCATGCTCAGAAAGTTGGTCTCAGAAGACCAGCTCTCTATGAAAAAAGAATAACTGTTATCTCATTTAAAAAGACACTGTATCATACACTGCTAGCCTTGTTGTCGCTCTTGCTTGCAGGTAATGGAGATCATCATTAGAAAGTGAGCATTGACTCTCTAGTGAGTGGCTCAAAAAGGTCTGGCTCTAAAAGGTTTGTTTAGGCAACCAAATTATGATTATTGAGTTAAAGAGTAGTGGTAAATGAGAAAAAAAAAAAATTATTAAAACTCACACCAAAAGGCATGACTTGTTACTTGTTGAAAGCGTACCTAAAACCTTTGCTGATGCAGTATGCAACTCTCATATTCTTAAGTAGAGGTTTTTATGACAGAGCTGAAGGAAATGGGAAAACATAAAATCAAAAAGAAATTACTACAGATTAAGTAGTTTTTATTGCCAAATCGGCAACACACACAGCTAATGGAAAATATTTTCTAAAGATAGATGGGATAGTCAGCTATCCCAGGAGCATAAGTATGAAGTATCTGTTAAGATTCTTTTTTACATTTGCATATAAATATAAACATCATTAGTAAGGGCTAATTGCCCTGTAGGAACGAAAATGTGAGCATTAGCATCTTCAGGGTTGTTGGTTTTGGTGGTGTGGTTTTTGGTTTGTTTTTTTTTTTAAGTATCTCTATCACCCATCATGTTTGGTACTGCATGGCTGCAACAGATAATTACTACCATTAAGAATCTCAATCACAAAATCAAAACCATTTGGAATGGCTTCCAGGGCCACCCAGCACAGTAAGTAACCATAGAAAATGACTATATTAGTTGTTTTGCTCATGCATATTCATAAGGGCACTTGATTTGACTTTTATAGTAGGGGGCTTGTAAAAGCTCATCCACAGATTAGCCCCTACAGAAGACTGAACATCAAAGGTAAGAAGATATCATACATCATAAAAATCTTTCTAAGAAGCAGTGCATAATGCAAAGAATTACGTATTGTAGCTCCTCAGAAGAAAAATACTACTGTAAAAATATGGAATTTGAAGTATTTCTCTTTTCCAGTTGTCCTATTGATGGAAAATGTCAAGGATTTATGCTGTACAAGGATTGGTTAATATGCGACATTGTTGGTCAAAGAGCCATTGAGTCATCTGTAATGAATACCCCTGACTTGTATATAATATTCGGGAGTCTGTAAGATGTATGACAAAGACAGTGGTATTTCACAGTGGTGTCAGTTAAAGAATCTACTTATGTTTCAAATATTACTGTGTTGTTTCACACTTGAGAACTTAGATGATGTTTGATTTCAATCTTAAGCTCGGACAAGACCTTGTTGACATTTAGAAAAAGCAAACAAACAAACCAAAAGCCCATATTCATGACATTCCGCTAATGTTTGTTGTCGTGGAACAAATGTGTTAAATTATGAATTAGAAATAGTACAAAGAAATCTCCTAGAAATCTTTCCGTTTTAAAAAACATACAAACCCAATATTATCTAAAAATGAAGTACATCAACTGCATAACATAACACTTAGCAGGCTTGCTCCCTCCCGTGACCTACCCAATGTGGATCTAGAGCAGGGATCTGGGAGCCACTGATTATTGGCTGGAGTGGATTTCCAGACAGTCGTGACCACTTTTCCTGTTTTTTATTTGCTTCATTTGTCCATTTTCCAACTCATCTGTCTTTCTCTGCTTCTCTCTCTGGTTTCTTATTTTTCTGTTCACTACTCCTGGCAGTTTCTTCCCTGTCAAATTATGAGTACTTTCTGATATGGTTGGTTAGAAAATAGCATTGGGGTTGAAGAACTGGGTGCTTGCCAGGAATATCCTGCTTATGTAACTTTGGCCTGCATTGTTATTTTTATACATATCATCCTCTTCACCTACAGTTGGTCAGTGCCATAAGGAGAATTCTCCCACCTTCCAGTGCTGATTGACACAGTGGGCCCTAATCTCAAGAAAGGGGAAAGACCTTTCAGCGGTAGCCTAACTCATCTGTAGTAAAGTAATTTCCTCAGTGTCAACTGCAGGAAACTACAGGAGAGTGACACCCACTAAAAAGCTGGGAGAATCAGCTACGGGAGGTTATTTAGAAAAATCTAGCTCTAATTTTTTTCAGGCAAAACTTTCAGCAGCTTTATGGCAAGTTTGTGAAGAGTTTCAAGATGACCAAAGCCATGTTTCCTGGCATATTTGCTATTCATCAGAAGTCACCTAGCTCTATTTAAAAGCTTGCAGTAGCCACCAAGCTAATAGAGATTCACATACTAGAGACATCGTTGGATTTGATTTAGCTTTTCCAGCTTCAGTCCAGAAGCAATGGATTCTCAGGGACATTGTGTTACAAAAGTCTGAAGAGGATAAAAATTGAGCTAGTATGACATAACACACACTTTTCAATTTCTACCCTTACTTTCCTTACCTGTTGTTGTCTCTCCTTGCATTTATTCACACATTCATGCCATAGATTTTAATGTCACTGGGGGAGGAAAAGATTTTCTCTCCCTTTGTAAAGCACCATGCATTCTTATGTTGCCAAATAAGACATTAAGATATAGCCACGTTAATGTCAGTGGCTCTTATTTGATCACCAGTGGGGCTGGGGAGAGGCCCAAGGCTAAAGCACGAAGTCTCAGCTGACACAATCACTACCAACGCCTTTTTATACTGAAAACAAAATCAGTACCTTCTCAGCCGGATATATACCTTGGACCAGATAGACCCATTTTCTCATTGCTTCATTTGCTACCAGAACAAACTTTGAAGTGGACTGCCTGCATAACAGGCAAGTGTAACTGCAAAAAGTAAAAATCCCTATAAACCTTATGTAGGAAGTTGAGGCCAGTAAGACACTATTTCTCTGTGAACTAAACAGGGGGAAAAAAAAAAAAAAGGAAAAAAAAGCAGGATCAGTAGATGTGATGTGATGAATATGTTAAAGGATATTGTTCTCACAACAACATAAGAAGCCCCTCATGAAAATTTCTAGTGGAAATCAGCACTTCTAACTATAAGTGGTATTAAGCTGTGTAGCAACCTCTGCGACTGGCATAGCAGATAACATTGAAGATGGAGCATAACATGTTTATGACAGTGTTTATAAGGTGTATTTCTCTGCAGCAGCAAGGGGCTGAATTACTGATTGGGAAGAGCACTCCCAGTCTTCAAGCACTGTGAGACTAATTCCTGTGGAAGTATAAAGCTTCTGTCTTCATTAGAATAGTATGAGGGGGAAAGTCCTTCAATCCTATCCATTGCAGTAATTGGAATAAGACACTCCTGGTCTCCTGACAGTTTGAAGTTCAAAGAAATTTCAGCATTAATTGGATGTGCTTCACCCATTCATGAGTTTGAGTATATGCCAGATCAAATATCTCACATACAGCTGCATGTATAGTGGATTACAGGCCCTGTTCTTGTGGAGGGGCACCAGGTAAAGTGACTTTAAATAGCTTTTTCCAGATTATTCATAAAGTTGTGGTATGCCATGGTTAAAAACAAACTGCAGTCAATAGGTAAATGTATTTTTTACTCAGAACTTTTAATTAATCTGTGTCCAAATTGATTCTTTTTGTAAGGATAGAGCTAATGGATTCTTTGTATAATAAACTCAGCAGATTTCCCTTTTTGTGAGCATGTGTGAGAAACCAACTGTTGTACATGCAATTGTGTTTGAAACGGAGTGTCTACTTACAGCTGTTACTAACCATTCCTTTTAGTGAATGTAGTAAAATACAGCCTTAAAGAAAGGCAATTCAACCCTTACTTGACCATCATCCTTATAATTATCTCTACTATTGTTACCATAAGAAAATAGTATTCAAGTACATGGCAGCTGTGTGAGGAAAAATATGGGAAAGTGAGCAGGGAAAAAAATAAGATTATAATGTAGTTAGAGCACTATCAATAGCCATAGGTTTAAAAAGTATATCTTAAATATGTTAATTATATAATATAAAAGCATTTCAAAACATCCTGCCATTTCAGCATCCTCTAATTGACAAAACGTCATCATAGAATAGGAAACAATCAGCAAACGGATGTGCATATTGTGTTAAAGTTTGCAATGCTCCAGTGTGCTGCAGTGACTTACAGCTCAGTCATGCAATGCATGAATCTTCAGCTCTATGGAGTTTAAACTAAAATGGAAGGCAGATACATTCAAGAAGCAAAATATGAATGTCAGTTTGGTTTATTTATGTGCAAGTTAGAAACTGAAATATGTTTAAGTCTACACATGAAAAGGTTAACAATTCTCCACCAGTCACTGAGAAATGTACCATATGCTTGATCCAGGTTTTCTGAAGATCATAGAATCATAGAATAGTCTGAGTTGGAAGGGACTTTTAAAGATCATCTAGTCCAACCCCCCCTGCAATGAGCAGGCACATCTTCAACTACATCAGGTTGCTCAGAGCCCCGTCCAACCTGGCCTTGAATGTTTCCAGGATGGGGCATCTACCACCTCTCTGGGCAACCTGTGCCAGTGTTTCACCACCCTCATGGTAAAAAAATGTTTTCCATATATCTACTCTAAATCTACCCTCTTTTCGTTTAAAACCATTCCCCCTTGTCCTGTCGCTACAGGCCCTGCTAAAAAGTCTCTCCCCATCTTTCTTATAAGCCCTCTTGAAGTACTGAAAGGCTGCAATAAGGTCTCCCCAAAGCCTTCTCTTCTCCGGGCTGAACAACCCCAACTCTCTCAGCCTTTCTTCATAGGAGAGGCGTTCCATCCCCCTGATCATTTTTGTGGCCTCCTCTGGACCCGCTCCAACAGGTCCATGTCTGTCCTGTGCTGAGGGCTCCAGAGCTGGACGCAGCACTGCAGGGGGGGTCTCGGATGATTGTTTAGCATAAAGGTCATGGTAACAGAACAACTAGTTAAGTTCTTTTCACTTTGTATTTTGAAGTTATTGCTTGTAATCTAATTTCAGAAATTGGCAGTTGTAATTTTACCATAGCAGTTTGACAAGTCAATCCTATAAAAAAATCAATTGTTCCAAAATTAGGGCATATTTTCAAGAGTGTCTGGAAAATTCAAAACTATTTGAATTTTGGTAATACCAAAACACTTCTGTTAGACTTCTGTATTAAAACACGTAATATAGCATATACCACTATTGCTATGTATAAAGACTATTCTGTATTTTAAAATATTGATTTAATGTAATGTAGTAAAAAGATTTTTTTTTTTTTCATTTTGATAGTTTTGGTCATCAGCACTATATTCCTAAAAAATACTTTGTTCCAATAATGCAGCTTTTGTTGAAAACTATTCCATTGAAAAATTTTGGCTACACTTATTCTCAGGGTTATCTCATTCTCAGTGCCATCTAGTCTCATCATTTTGTCATGTGAAAGTGCAGAGACATAGCACATACAATCGTGTACCTCTTCAAGTCACAGCAAATTGATCAAATTCTTGCCCCACCGGAACTCTAAGTGGATTAGGTGGTCAGAAATGACTTTTTAAAAGTGTTCACACATTGCGTTTTGCAGATGTCAAAGTAACTATTTAGTCTGGAAATTGTTTGCTTGATAAAATGAAATGTGAATGAGAGTTAATAGAAGGTAGTTCTAGTGTATGGTTGGGAGGGAAGAGATATTCCACCTTCTTCTCCTGATGCCCCCTATGCTCCAGCCTCAGCATGGTCCCCCATTGGTACTGTAACTCAGCAGAAAAATCACTGTATCGATATTGCACGCTCAAATCTAGGCTCAGAGTTTTAATGAAGAAAAGGCTTAGCTATTACTGGAGAGTTTACAGAGATATGTGGTAAATTAATACAATTATTACAGTTGTGGTCTGCTTAAACTCTTAAAATCTTGCTGCATGATCCATATTCTGGGTTGCCAGATGTGATGAAGTTTACTGCAGTATTGTAATTAAAATATTTCTTCACCAGTCTTCTATATTGCAAAGGTTTTGAATTTGAGGATTTTGTTTAGTTGGTTCCTTTGTTAAAAAGGCTGTTCGTTGGTAATAGTCAGACTTCTATCCCCTCATTTAAAAATGGATGGAATTTTGGAGGTAGACATCTTTCTGTTGACTTCATTGCAAAACTTGAAAATCTCATTGAAATATCTGGTGAAAGGATTATGGAATCAGTGAGATTTAGATACTTATATAACAACTGAGCACCTAAATGCTGTTTCGGTTTGGGACTTGTCACAATAAGTTAATGAGCACTGAACATGAACTAAAACAAAGCAGGAAAAAATAATGTTCCCTTTCTAGTAAAAGTTGTATGAATCCTATGAATTCAATAAGTTGAATTCACAGGAGATGCACAATATTTCCTGGCTGGCTTAGGTTCTGTTATGTGTTCAACAAAATTATTTTTGTTTAGCTACTCACCACTTCCCTTTGATCACCCTAAAATTACTGTAAAAATCTTAATTCTCCCAAATTTCAAAATATGCTCTGAGTGAAAATTCTGTATCTTGGCAACCAGGAAGGGACAGTTATCCTCTGGAAAAAGTCATCCTATCTGCCAAGATGAATTTATTATCATAATTCTTGCAAAGATATGTGAGCTTATTCCATATTTCTTCTTTCGCTCTCTTTACTGTGAGAGATATCCCAATTCGTTGACATTGAAATTGTGCAAGTTACAGAATTCAGCCCTTAAATGAATCTTGGTGAAGTGGGTTTAATTCAATTCAAAGAAGGTTATGTCTGGTGGTATAGTACAGTTATCGCCTTTAAGATTTCTTGTGCTTAAAGAAAAGCAATTCTCAATTTAAGAAATCTTAATTAATATTACCCTGTATCAGAATATGTACAGCTTGGCATTTGTGTGTTTTTCCATGTCAGAGAGGCACAAAAGAAATATTGTGCACATGGAACTACCCCCAGTAAAATGGCAAGAGATTTAATGCAAAGAACCTTCTACTTTCAATACATAGCTACTATTGCCTAAGAAAACAGTTAAATAGCAGTACCTTTTCTTTTCTAATTTTTCAGTCTTATAATTTAAATTATACAAGAAAATATTAGTTCTTTGTATCATTGTTCATTTAAATGCAGGACATGGACTTGAAGCAGAAAAGATAGAGGGATATGTGAAAGCGAGTCTGAACTTTTGAATTACATTAGAGAGGTTTAAATTCTTCTTTGAAGGATGAGGACAGAAGCAGACGTAGGTCTGTAAGATTAGCCACAGGAAATCATCAGCTAAATTAATAAGTAATTTGAGAATGAGTGAATGGAATAGTAGAATTTTAAAGACAGGCATTAGCTGGTTAGCCTAGGTTTGACTTTCTTTAGAAATGGTAATAAAACTTCTTTTCAGGTCATGCCATAATGTGACCTTTTCATGGTGCTGATGTAAATCTAAGATTAATACGCAGGGAACATAGCCCAGTACAAAAGCAGGGACTGAATGCGCTTGGCCTTCCCACCCCAAACTCTGTGTATTTCTTTACTGTTTTGGGTTAGATTATCACTTACCTTGGAGAAAGCAATAGCAGTAAGATGAACAGGACTGAAAAACTTGCGATTGTTGTGTTTTATTGTTTCTTCCCATTTAAGATAATTCTTACTCTATTTAAGCTATCAAAGGATCTGGCAATTACAGAAGAGTCTTGCCTGACAGGAAATCTTCTGGGGTTTCTCAGCTGAGCATTTCCCAGCGTTGAGACGATTTCAACTGTTACAAAAGTGGGAGGAGGAGCTCGCAGTTGGAGCAGAACAGTTGTCTTCATGGGGTAATGGGAGTGTTGGAGATCACTGTCAGCAGCGGGTACATAGTGCCAGGCTGCTGCCGTACCTCCTGGCAGGGGCCTTGCCCCAGCTCCCACCTTGTCCCGTAAGTAATCACCAGCCTCAGCTGCACAAGATGAAAATTGAACTCTGCAAAGAATCTGAACCAAATAAATTGCAAAACATATTTCATATGCAAATCAATTTCAATCAATTTCAAAATTAAATTCAATCAAATTACTTCTTTCAATATTCCATACTTGTCACTTGCTATCTCCCTGTGTCTACTACATTTTGCACTCTGAACAGGTGATTACAAACAGGAACAGGGTTTAAATACGTCAGCAAGGCTGGCTTTCAGTATCAACATGGTTTTTTACCAATTCCTACTCAAACCTTTAAATCAAAACATATTTTTGGTCATTTTCATGAGTGTTTTCTTTACAATAAGATTCTCGTCGTTGAAAAAACCCCACTAATTTTATGTGAAAAGAAATAGAAATAATTTTGAAAAACACCAAAGCAAATTTGGAGTTTATATTTGAGTAAATATTTCCTGGTACATGTTTCGGGTACTTTATTCAGTTTTAGTGTTATTATGTAGTAAATTTCAAAAACTAATGAAGGGAAATTTTCCCAGAGCTTAGGTTTAAAGGCCTGACAATAAATTCTTGTCACTTTAATAATTTTTTTTATTACCAAGTTCTTATAGGTTCATGCTTACAAATATGCAAAGATCTATATACACAGTTATTGATTTGGGGGCAGTCACGTCATACTAACCTGACATTTAGCATTTTTAAACCTATAACCATAGACCAAACAGGTTTAATTATTATAAAATGGCTAAACTCATTTCAAGATTAGTTATGGGAAAAAAGGCGACAATCTGAATGCCCTGCACAAAAATGAAAAATACATTAATAAGGAAAGTCAAATCAAATCTTAATTTGGACATTTGTTATATATCATTTTAATCAGTCAAAGAATCAGGCTGATATATTTTAACGTACTTAAACTGATGAATAGTTTTCATGGAGGGTGCATTGTCAAATACCTTTTTGCCAATCAGGAAGGTTGGTTGCCTTCTCTATAATGCACCCTATTTGTAAATTGGGCTAATTACAGTACTGTGTTCAAAATGATAGCACACTCTAGTGTGAAAGGATGCAGTAAAATCTCTAGTAATACAAATTGCATTACAATTTTCTGTGAATTAGAGCTCTTCTACAGTATTTTTGTTAATATTCTTTAACTACTCTCTTAAACAAGCATCCTTTTATTTCTGAAATAATTTTTTTAAAGTAAATTGCTTCCTGTAACTTTGTCAGGAAGTCCTTAGAAAGTAATATTAATATTACTTAATATTTAGTATTGTAACTGGTTGTTTCTATTAGATCTTTGCAAATGCAAATGTGCCACACTGAATCTTGATGCATTTAAATTCCTGTGTGTTTTCGTTTTCTTCATTCTTAAAATACGTATTTTTAACTACCCAGGAACTAAATAGTAACATGTGCGATTTTTTAATTCATGTAATACTAAAATGTAATATTCTGTACAAATTTATAAGAGCTATCTCTTCAAGTGTGATGACTAACATGAATTGCAAACAGTGACTTATTTATTTATTTTAGATTTTTTTTCTTTTGGGCAGGCTTAATAGTGAATCCAAACTAGTTTTTATTCTAGTGCATGGGAGTTTATCTAGATCTTCTGTAATATGGGCAGTTTCACGACTGAGATGACTGTCCTAATAGTTGACATGAGTTACTTTCATGTAATGAGCGACATATACAACATTTTCAGTAATGACATTCCCACATATTTCTTCAGTTGTTTGAAAGGAAAAGGAACGCATGCATAAAAATACCAAGAAACTCTAAACTAGGATTGGTGCTCTTCTGCATTCAAGGCAGGATTTTCTCAGTCGCTAACTTCTCTTTCACAAATGGAATGCAACAAAATAGAAGTGCACACATATAAACACACATGCCTTTTTTCTGTGCTGCTAAAGTCTTTGTTGTCACTTGGTGCTACCAGTTATTTCATGGTAGTAGGAAACATTAAGACCTGATATTACAACTTCTGTAATATATCTACTTCCACTTCTGTGCTTATATTAAAGTTTAGCTCTTTGTGTATGTATGACTGAAATCAAAGTTCAAATCAGTGACTCACTGTCTTGGAATAGGTTACTGGGTTATTAATATTTTAACATTTTCCTTTGGCAAATATGAAAGCAATTGTAGCTAAGTATAGGACTTAGAAGAAATAAACTGCTTCTGGATACAAGTAAAGTAATTGTTGCCTGATCCAGTAGCATTATTTTGAGAGTTACATATCAAAGGAGGGAATAATATTTCTCATATTCTAATAGGACCTCTTTCTATACGAGTCACATTTGATAAAACTCTCTTTGAGAAAAAGATAAAGTTCATCTTAAATGATAATGATTTGCATATTCCTATTATGACAGCTGCATTATTCTGAAAAGTGTGCAGTGCTATTTCTATGGCTTCTGAAAACAAAAAAGGTGAATTTCAGAGTGTAAAAAAATCGGAACAAATGTTCTCAGCATGTAATTAGGCCATGCATATCATGAACGTTGTTCTTGTGACTGCTTTTATAATTTCTACATAGTTATTTCAGAAAGGTTAAAAATTATGCATGCAGTCTTTATTATATTACAAACATAATTTGGAAAAAAGCATTTCTCTGCACTAAAAATAATAAATTAAAGAAAGAGATTCATTGTGTCAAGAAAAATTTATTTCTTGAGCCTCAGATAATTTAATTCCTTTTTATTCTATGCAAAAAGTAATTTTCTCCTAGGGGGAAATTATTGCTTAACTACTGTTATGTATTCACTGGCAGTCTTAGCCACTCAGCCAACGATAGTCCTAAAAAGGAAGTAGAGAAAGCTGATTGAAATGAAATCCTTAAACTAAATATGAAAAACAGAAGACCTAAGGCTTTATATGTTACTTTCACAAAGAATCCGTAATGTTCCTGACATTAGAAAACCATTTAAAATAAAACTGCAGTGACTTCATCATTGTCCCATCATGATTACTTTAATGTCTGATCATTTAGATGTTTATTCCTGTGAGTACCTTTATGCATTTCCAGGATGGGGCACGCTTTGGGGGGGGGGAAAAAAAGTTATTCTGGGCAGGAATGAGGAAATCCATCTTAAAATATTTTTGCCCATTATTTATTTTGCTTTTGTTATTGTAAGATTAGGTTAATAACTGGAGGATGGAGGGGACTGCTAAACTGGTTTTAAGTAGAAACAATTTTCATAACTGTCATTGTTGATATGCTTGGATACCGGCATTAGCAGTCATTATAAGCTTCTAATAATCATCCATTCATGCAGCTGAGACTACTACTAAAAACTGGTCATGAAGATGGCATTTAAGTAGACCACTAAGTATTGTACCAATCACTTAGGTGCAGAAATGTGAATGGTAGATGGAACTTTCCAAGTCATTAACTGCCAGCCTCATTGTATTTCCAATAGGATGTATAGTAAAATTGTATTGTATACACTTGTATAGGACCTATGGATTATTATTCAATTGAGTAGTGGTGCAGATTATCGGTCTCTCCCTAATTCTCTGCATCAGCACGTATGAGATGAGATTTCTTTCCATCTCTACAGGCTATTTGAGGATGTGGGTTACCGGAGAAACCATTCTCAAGGATCAGTATTTAACGTAAGCATTTAAGTAATGCTTATGTGTAATACTGATGGGATCTATATGAGCTATATATATGAGTCGTATCTTTAGTATAGAAACTGTAACTATCCAGGCTAGAAAACTAGGCAAAGTCAAAGAAAAATAACTGAGATGTTTGTATATTAATACATGGAATGTATCCAGGATAGGAAAGTAGTATACCATGCGGATGTATAGTATAAAATTTAATACTAATCGTATGACACAGTGGAATAATAGTGCTGGAATATAGGTAACAGGATATGCTTCTCAGAGAAGATAGAAATAAAAGGTGAGATGGAAGCATCAAGGATTTATCAACCTTACACACTGCCATAATATGCATGAAAAAAGAGCCAAGCTATTTTTAAGATTAATATACTCTGTTGAAGGGTCCAAAAAAGTTAATGGAAGCAAAGAACCTAACTGTTTTGGAACCTGGTATTTATGAACAGGATTAGATGTTATAGCTTGTGCTTGGTGATCCAATTCTGTGTTTCCATGTTTCTATATGTGTACCAATAAAATCTATTTGGATTTGGATTTTTTTCAATTTCCTTCCAAGAAAAATCATGACATTTTATGGCTTATGTATAACTTGCAAAAGCAAGTTGTACATAGCGACTGTTACTGTAGGTATCAATCTTGCTTGAGATGGGAATAAGCTGGACCTAATAAGCCAATTTTTCCATCTCTATATTAAAGAAAAATCTCATTTTTTAAACTATTAGTAGTATATCAGTTCCCAAAGTGAACTCTTCTTCTCCAATCCTGTTCATTGCTGAAGAGGCTGCCTGGATAAACAGGCTTCATACTGTCATAAAATCATAGTATGCATTACGACATTGTATTTTGTTGTCATGGAAGCAGTTGCAGTGATATTCTTGATTCTGATGTGAATCTTAACAAGTCTTTTACCAGCCATCAAGTTTCAATCTGAGGGGCAGGTTCTTGCTTGTGTTACGCATTCTCCTTCAGAGAGCCTGTCAGTCAGTCACTGATTACCAGGTCACATGTCTAATATAAACCAGTAATCTCACTAACCTTCACAGCTTTACAACCTTCCTATTCTCATTACAGTGTTCAAGTGACTAGGAAAGACAGCTACAGAAGCTTCTGGCATTATCACAGGACAACACAGGTGTTTTGTGGCCAGGCATATTTCAGGGAATAATCTTGCATGTTGAGCTACAGAGAAATTGCGGCAAATCCCTGAGTTTGTGGGATCCCGAAGAGACTGGTTTACACATTCTTATTGCTGGCATTTATAAAACAGAGGTGTTGCACACATCTCAAAAACTGGATTTGCTTTCTGTTATAAGCACTACTGAATTTTTGTTCTTCTCATTCTACTGGTTTTACTGCAGAGTTATGGCTGCACCTTAGCAATACAGTAGCTGACAAGACATTCCGTTCAACTGCCAGTACTCAGTGCAGATTTGCAGTTTTCTCTTGGTTTGGTTGTAAGGAGAAATCTATCAGGAAAGAGAATTCTTTAAAATGTCTGCTTTTTCAAATGTTTCTCCTCATCATGCAGTGTGTGTGATTTTGAATTTCATATGGCTGTATGACTGCAGCTGGGAGACCAGGGTTCATTGTCCTTTTCTCATGGCTGTTAAACCATTCTCTTCAGAAGAAGAGCATGAATACACTCCTGTTCACACAGTTTACTAGTGTTACTTGGATGTGTGTGAATTCCAGGCTTTGGCTGTGTTATTGACTGCCCTAGCTAACCTCATCCTGTCAATCTGCTCCCAGCACCAACACAGAACTGCTCTTGGCAGATGGCACAGAGCATGCCTGTGAGGATGCGCTACCATCACATCCCCCTGCTGACCTTCTACACTAGTATGAGTTCTGCTTAAATAATTCATGGGAAACTAACAGGGATTTCTCTCCCAATTTATTTTATTGTTTAGTCCAGAAAGCTATTGACATATCAAGGTGTTTCAGTCTTTAACATGCAGACAGAGAAGTCATTAGAATATTGGGTCCACACATTGCTTCAGTGGAGCATTAAAAATTGGTTTAGATAGCTGGATAAATTCGGCTTTAGAGACCATGTTTAGCGGGTCTGAATCCCACTGAAATCTTGAAAGCCTGTACCTGCCAACAGACGACATTAGACCAGGAAGGCCAGTACACTTTAGGCCAGGTGAATATAAGCTGTTTCATTACAAAGCTGTGTCATTCGTCATTGTGATCTTGGTGGCGATGCGGTTGTATATTTTATTATTTGAAAAGATGAAAGCTAGAAACATTTATTTATTTTTTTTTTACTTTTGACTGTCAAAATGCTTTGGCAATACAGGATAAGTTATTACTGGTTTGCTTTTTTTTAGTTTGAGGAAATGTAAACATTTTGTATATTGAAGTAAATACATAAATAGAAAATGGAAAGAGATTTTTATATCACTTTCAGGTAAGAGCAATTCTAGCTGTTATTAAAAAAATTCATCATAGCACTTAAGCATATTTTCAAGTCCTTTTAAAGGCACTAGGCATTGCACATGTGTTCTATTCATTTAAATCCTGATTTCACAAATGAATGTGTGTATAAATCTGTGTGAAAGCAGAATCCTAGGCCAGGTCTAAACTACACATTTCTCCTAACATAAAAAGGCAAATCAGTATAGTGAAGAGGTTTATACTAGCCATGCTGGCAAAGCAACACCAAGTACATGGTTACACCAGCAAAACTGAGCTTTACCCATGAGAGCTTATTTCATCCAGAAGGGATGTTTTCACTTTCTGATGCTGAGTGTGGCTTATTGAAGAATAATAATTCCAGCCAGGAGTGTCTGGGCAGGATGGAATACTCTTATTGCTACACTACCAAATACCTCAACTGTAGTCTCTCCACTGTTGTAGTCCCACTGAAGGCTTCAAAAATTGGATTCATTGGCACTTAGGTCTCCTTCTGGTGATCTGTAAAGAAGGAATTTTATCTACCTGTGCAATGATCTTTTCAAAACCCCATGCACTGGTTGTTCTTGACATTCATATTATGGGGACTGATGTAGAATCTCTTTACTATTGATGAATTTTCTCCCTCTAAGACCACGCACTGAAGCTCTAGCTTCAGTAGAAGACACATGTTCTATTAAGCTGCAAGCAGCTGAAAATTGGAGTTGCAATCTAGGATGCCATTTTTGTAACCAAAAGATGTTGTGGTTAGCTCCACTGTGTGATCATACTTAAGCATAATGCTTGCAGCTGATTGTAGGGGAGTGTAACCTTCATCTTAGAAATAACTTGCTGGAACAGAAGTTACAATTTTATTCTTTACGGAATGTATATTGGCATTGTCATCCCTCTTGACTCCAAAGTGTTTACCACCCTTCCTTTCACATGTCTAGGTTATTAATTATATTGATTGTTCCCAGTCAGTATTAAGTTTCTCTAACACGTATTTTGCTTCTCTTTGGGATCTGAAGGATGGGTATTATGCATAAAAGTGTGTCTGTTTTTCCAGGTAAATCAGTTTGTCTAATGAAAGATGTTAATTCTTTTTACAACTCTTTCTGCGCTTAAACCATCATAGCTATGACGACACAGCAACTACGATTACTTTAGTGCAAGGGTGTAGTCACAACGCTTTATTAAAAATCTGCCTTACACTTAGGAAACATAAGCTTCTTAATCTTTTTCTGTTTCAGACCAACCCAGAAATAGTTATATTCATATTACTCATAAAATTGTTAAGTTTAACAGTTAAGGATGCAGAAAGCAATGCTGTATCAAAGGCACTGAATTTTAACTACATGTTGTTCTTGTATTAATGGACAACCTACCACAGTCCTTTAAGCATTTCATGCTTTCCTGCACTTTGAAGTTCAAGC
Organism: Fulmarus glacialis; assembly: GCF_000690835.1. NCBI lineage: Eukaryota > Metazoa > Chordata > Aves > Procellariiformes > Procellariidae > Fulmarus > Fulmarus glacialis. The sequence continues at coordinate 34,784 of NW_009185691.1, read as the reverse complement.
TAAAAAGTTACTTACTAATGTATCACGCCTGTTTTCTAATCTATACAAAACAGTTAAATTCTCTGTTAGGAATGTCATAATAACCAGAAAATAGCAGTTCAACAACCATGTATTAAGCTCACATGACAGTCTAAATACATTCAATTATTTTGCTCTGAAGACTGCCATTACAAAGGGATGCATAGTGTAGCTATATTTCCCACAATTACAAAGTCATATCTAAAGTCACTTGATGCTCATACTGTTGTAATATTATATTAAGTGGAGGAATTGCTTGAATGGACTATCACAAAGGCATAACAACCACAAAAGTAGCCCCAATGTTAGACCTTCGTATGATCAACATTACCAATACAAATGATAGCTCACTAAAATGTAATCGTGCTGTTTCTAAGGGCAGATTCTTTTTTTTTTTCCCTCACTGTTTTAGACTTCTGCAAAATGAAATAATAATTCATGTCCTTGCCAGACTAAACAGACTTATCATCAGGAATAAGATATACTAAAGGAATATAGGGTCCAACCTGGAATCTTTAAAACAACATATTAGAACATTGTGACTTAATAAGTATTTAATATAACAGCAGCATTTGAACATTTTGAATCCATGTCGTCCTTTTGGTATTAAGAGTGGCACTGATGTAATAGGAGATGTTCAGGGAGTATAAAGGCCCTGCATCTACTTGGAAGTACAAAAGCAGATAAACTGCACCCTTGAGAGGTAATGAAACACATGCTAGGGCAGAATAAATATGCTTTGGAAAGGCTAGAGTGTATACTTCCCCCATTCTCCTTCTCCCGTTTGTCTTCCTACAATGCCTCTTCGTGAAGGAGGGGAAAAAAAAGAAAAATTTTTTTTATAACTGTTTTCCCCTTTACAGCATAGAGGTTTTGTGGGAAAAATGAAGCACAGAAAGAGATATAGTGACAACAGCCATTTAGCAATGGTCTATACTTTATTTAAAAAAAAAAAAAAAAGTTACCTGAAAATCTTTGTGGAGTAAATGGTAAAAGATTTCATTAAATCAGGTGATCCTTCTTCAAGAAAAAAGGTTTTGTTTCTTTGCCTGACACCTTCCTCAGGGTCTTCTCAGACATGATCCTTTTATAATAGTAAAATAAGTAGTTTGCCACAGCTCCACAGGGTCTTTGAGAAGACCCATAGTCTGAGAGCTCGAACTGAACTTTCTGTTTCTCTCATAACTTCCTTTTTGATTCACAAATGTCATAGCTAATTTTCATTAACCTGTTAAGGCCTTTCCTTGTACAATAGAACTTTCTGGTATTGGATTCACTCTGAAAGTATCTCATGGTCACTGCTAACATCCTCTCGGTGTTCTCCCAAACTGTTCAGCAAACAATGAAACCATATGCCTGATGGATTATTAGTCTTGTCAGTATATTCAGCCCTTCAAACATATATATTCAGTCATCCTAATCTGCATATTCACTCTTTTCAACACACACTGTCTCCCTTCGTCAGGGAAACACATATGCATTGTTTATTTCTCTGATATATTAGTCAAGTATAATTATCAGTAATAAAAATGATAGTAGGGAGTAGCTCTTGTGGAAATCATTTGATTGTCACAGTATCCATTTTGAACTCTATGGAGTCCTCATTTACTTATACATAATCATGCAAATAGTTTATTGCTAGCAATTGATACTGGACTTATGCGTCACAATAGATCCTTCAGTTTTTTTGAAGCTTTATTATGAGTAGAACTAAAACAGGCTAAAATTTTATTTTAATTTCTTAAATGAAATCATAGCACCCATCTACTCAGAACTGCCTATAGAACTTGATAGCATCAGCAGGGTTACCTGTGATTTTTAGGCTAGGGTATGTATCTAGCAGAATAGAATTCAAAAGTAATCCAGATGGACAAATATGATACTAAGGAACAGAAGAGCCAGAGGTACAGCATGAAAGTTTAATTTAAAGAGACATCGCTAACTTGAACCCCAGTGACTTAAAGAAAACTGGTTGTAGTCTCAGGATCTGCCCTTGATTAGCCTATTTTAGTAGTTTTACAATTCTATATATTTATATATGTATTATATACACATATACATATGTGATCACTTCGAACAGAGGATTCCTTCAAACATACATATTTGTTAGTCTTTTCTTTCCTAATATGTTTCAGTTTACAGTAAGAGAATTGTCTATATGCTTAATTGCTTTCAGCATCAGGACATAATTGGGTAGGCAGGTGAAACAGAACAACTGATTTTGTTAAATGCAACGATTTTGTTAAATAGAACAAGATAAACCGAAAGGAAAACATTTTTTTCTCTAATTTCAGATAAATGTAAGTGCAATTGTCAGAGAACAAATATATTGGAGAAGATCTGGTTGATGGCATTATTTGTCAGTGCTTGGTGCTAGAACAATTTTATACGTACACCCTATAGCAAGCAAAAAAGGCAGAGACAGACTTTCTTGGAGCTTATAGCAAGAGGTTACATGGGTCAGAACGTAATCTAACATCACTAGGAGTAGTGATTAATGGCGGAGCTGATTGATATATTTTTGTTGAATTTTTTATTAAAGTGATTGTCAAAAATACTTCAGCATTATCAAAGATTTTTAACTCTCTTTGAAAATACTGTGGCTTTCCTGAACTGTTTATTGAAAATATTATTTTTCTAAATATTAAAGATTTGTTCATAAAAAAAAAATGCAGGATTTCCGGAAATGTATAAATAAATTGAAAGAAGAGTCAATATCAAGGAATAAAAATTTTGTATTTAATTTAATTTGGAAAAACTGGATTTCATTTCTCTTTTAATGTGACTAGTCAGTGTCTTAGCAATCGCAATAAGGAAAAACACTAAAAAAGAAAGAGAAGTAGATAAAAAGATAAAGGAAAAACGTGATTACTGCTAGTTATACCTCTGGACACTTATTCAGCTAAGGCATGTATTTATAAGATGTATTTTTTTTTGCCCAAAAATGTAAACCACACAAACCACACATAATTTTCACTTTTAATTTTGGTTTAAAAGGGAACTCTCAATTTCATACCTCTCTGTCAAACCAAGGCTCAGATTTTCTGAAACATACATATTTAATTTTATGTGTACATATAAACAACAAATGAAATTGCATCCTAAATTTTGAATTAATGGAAGATTTTATTTAGAAATTTCTCAGGTATTTTTGTTCTTCATCTCTCTGCATTGCTGTTTTAACTCTATTATCATGGAAAGAATCAGTCATAGAAATTCTTATGTATAATCAAATTGAGGCTTGAGAAAATTAAATCCAAAAGGCATTTGGTGGAGAAATCATAAGATCGGTGCTTCAAATAGGATCTGAAATCTGGACACTTCCAAAAGTTAGAGAGAATATTTAGGTAGACTAAAATATTATATTTCTTGTTAAATGCACTGTAATGTTTAAAAATCATTACGACAATTCTTTGTCTTTATGCTAAATCATAACTTAATTTTTTTTATGCTACATAGGCATTGAATTTTCAAAATAGACAGACTTATCCTTGCTGAGTTCTTAGCTTATGTGACCTTGTTAACATAGATCTTTGGCATCAGAAGTCCAACACAGACTTTAGAGTAGTTGCATACATGTGTTAAAAAAATAATGCAAAAAGGATTGTGATAATTGATAAAGACCTGAATATACATTATAAATATTCTCATAAAAATACCATTCATGGATTGTGTTGAGGTTATGATTCATAAAGTTGACAACAATAAGGCCAAATTTGTGCCAGAAAAACAAAGTGGGCTGTCCCACTCATTCATTTCAGTTTGAACAGGGGCCAGAAAGGGATAGGTGGGCTGAGTTTTAATAGTTGTTATCTCCAAGGAATAGACAAATGTTTTCTGACACCCCATGGGTTACCATTGCCTTGATCCCAAGAGAAGCCCAGGCATTTTTCAGAAGAGAATAGCCCTCCTTCACCAAATTGAGATAAACCCCAGGCATCACTTCCTTTTCCTGTCCTATCTCATACATCTTCTTTCCTAGCCCTATTTTAGAAAAAGTCTGATTCAGCTAGTCAAAACTGTTTGTTTTCATACTCTCTTTTGACCAGACAGGAATGTATAAACCATGTTACAAACAGACCTGAGCTAGTATGCATTTGCCATTCTCAAGGAGCTGACAAGACCTAGTGGTCTGCCTGTCTTTCCCCAACAGTTCGTCAGGAAATGACAGACAGGTCTGAAAATATGAGCTGCTGTCTTGTCATTCCTTTTCTCATCCCTATTGTATTGTTTTTCTGGTTTTGATATCAGTGAAAGATAGCTCTACCCCACCCTTAGGTAATTCCTCCCCCCTCTCCCCCCGCCCCCCCCAAAAAAACAGGTAGTATTATTTCCTACCTAAAAAGCAGAAAGAGATTTTACGGAACTTCTCTCTATTAAAGGGGCAGGGGAAAAGAGTTATTGCCAAAAATAAAACCTGCTTAATTTGTTGTAGCTCTAGTTCTTTAAATACTGCTGCTGCTGCCTTTTCATCTGTATCCTTAAAAAAGGTTGAATACAGTTAAATGGAAACTATTTGCCACAGAACTAATTCAGCTGAGGTCTATGAACTCAAAATCCAAAACTTTATTGAAATATTTGCTCTAATACAATGAGAAGGATCATGTTACTACCTCTAATCACTCTATTCGACCAAAATCAGCACAGTGCGAGCCTATACAAGCCAACTGAAATGGTGAAAACATAAGTATTTACTTGTCTGTCGAACAACTTGTTTTTCAGTTCTTAATCAGAAGATACAAATTTGCAAGATGACTTGGCAAATCACCTTTAAATCGAATTAAAATGCTGCCATCATAAAAAAAAAGGGGGAAGTTGGGGCTTTAACCCTGATTAGCTGGTAAAGAAATTTGTTAAGCAACTGGAAGGAAGCCAGTCATTGCCATGAGAGGACATGGATGAACCAGGGTATCTTTAACAGGGAACACCATGTCCGTGGTCTTCCTCCCGCTCAGTGCCCTGTGAACGTCACAAGCCCTGAAATCACAACAGTCTGGGGCAGATCTCAAAGGAAGTAGGCTGTGCATTTCAAGAAGTATCACTCTCTCTAAACCTTTCAGGGATATGTCAGTAACCCATTTTCTGCGCAAAGCATTTTTACTTGTTTCTTGCCCTCTGTGTCCAACATCACAGCTGGTGTTTCTGAGTAGAGTTAATAAAAAGTTATGTCTATAGTAGGACATTTAAAAACAAATGGAATTTTCAAACAGGAGCCATTCAATGAAAAGACACCTTTAAAAACAGAGATTTATTTTAGGCATTGAATGAGGCAATAAATGTTTCACGGAAAGTTTATAATTACGTTGAGGACAGTAGATCTTTCTAACACATGGTTAAATGGATGTGTTGAATAGCATCACAGTGATTGCTTATGGAGAACAACGATAAATGTATGTTAAAACATATACTACCTAAAACCTGCTGTAATATGAACTGTGTAGTCAGACCAGATACACGTTAACAAGATTTCACTTACACCATCACTAGATGTTTCTGATGTGCCTCCTTCACATGAAGATTTAGATGCTCATTATTATTATGCTTTTTTTATTAAGAAAATGGGCATTTGAATGACAACAACAGAAGTTAATGTCAGTTTGTGACTACTGGGATTATCAGACTTCAAAGCTATTTGGATATACTTTATTGGTTTCTAGGTGCATATTCAAGACAAGGTGGAGCAGACTTGAAATAAGGAAATCTAAAAAAAATACTAACTGTCCTGGTTTCGGCTGGGATAGGGTTAAATTTCTTGCTAGTGCTGTGTTTTGGATTTAGTATGAGGAGAATGTTGATAACACACTGATGTTTTCAGTTGTTGCTAAGTGCCCTCCTAGTCCAAGGACAGCTCCCATGCCTACTGACTGAGCTAGGTACACAAGATGGGAGGGAACATAATCAGGACAGCCAGCTCAGCTGGCTAATGGGGTATTCCATACCATGTGACGTCATGCTCAATATATGAATGGTAGGCGTGATCCAGGAAGTACCGATCGCTACCTGGTTATCGGTCAGCGCGGGTGGTGAGCAATTGCATTGTGCATCACTTATTTTGTATATTTTATCATTATCATTATTATTCTCCCTTTTCTGTTTTATTAAACTGTCTTTATCTCAACTCACGAGTTTTTCTCACTCTTACCCTTCCGATTCTCTCCCCGTCCCACTGGGGGGGGGGAGTGAGTGAGCGGCTGCGTGGTTGGTTAAACATACTTGTTTTTAGCAGATACATTACCCTAATGCCATTAGTTTCAAGAGTTAAATGTGTTTAGCTGATGATTCCCCTCTCTCCCCCTCCATTTTATGACTGTCATAATTGCAATGCATTGCTGCGTAGAATCAATAATTTGATGTGATACATTTCATGTATCATGAAACCTTTAATAATATGAGAGGTTTAACTGCAACATATGAATTCAAGCTCTTTTCCTTAAGTACAACAAATGAAGACTGACAGGGGATAATGGTATAAAACAGGAACATGATAACTGGGCATCGTAAGATCATGTGAGTTTTTTGCTAAGAACTGCAAGACGGAACCAGCACTAAGCCTTCAAAAGACCAAGGCTTCAAAAGAAAACAACTAATTTATTTTGATGGTATCTAAAATGTAAGTAGGACATGAGCAGTATGCTCTTCAAAGAGTGGCAGGATTTGACCGGTCTGATAAGATCCTTTCAGATGTGATTTCTATGAAGGAGCTGTGAGAAGTTTATGGATTACTAACAGATGAATTGTCCATTGGAATACTATGTAAAATGATTTTCAAAACTGTGAATCTTGGTGACAGGAAAACACCAACAGCAAGCCTTTGGGTTGAAAAGATTCAAAATTCATATTGAGCCTGAGAATGATCCAGGATTTTACCTATTAATTCTAATTCCATAATTTCTAAAGCAAGCAGAAAACAGCATGAAAATTGATAAATTGTTTGTCTTACTGAAAATAGGTTTGTATGGAAGGTCAATTAAATAAGCCCAGGAGATATTTAGACCTGGGCTTTTGTGTAAGGTTTAGCACACTGAATGCTACATGTACTTCAGAAACCAGAGAAGATTCTGATCAGGATATGTATTCTTCTTCCATGAGGATGGATGGATCTCAGAGGAAAAATATATTAAAATAAGATGTAGGCAGAAAAAAAAGTTCAGAGAAACGACTTCATTATTATTTTCATGCTAACATACACATTCTCATTACAAGTACTAGACAGTATTGTGGATTATTTAGAATCTATCTATCACCAATATATTTCTAATACATAAAATATGGGAAATTTTTTGCAGCCACTGGTGAACTGCAATCTGTGCTTCTTACAACCTCATTGGAAATGAAAGTATCTTATAGAAGGGGAGAGTCTCTATACGGTGTTAAAAACTGTGTTTTAAATGCTAAACATTCTTAACCATTACCCAGGTAACATTAACATCCTCCCAGCCCCCCTAAAAAAGTGAAAAACAGGATTTATTTTTTAATGTGGATTTTCACATAGAAAAGGTCTGTGGTTTTATTTGTATAGTTGTTTGTTTGGTTTTTAACTAAGCATCAGTTACTTCCTAATTGTATTCCTTGTCAGGAAATCTTTATTGTTATTCATGTGCTCCAAAAGTTTTAAAAAACCCAAACAACCCAAAACAAAAACCCCCAAACAACAGAAAACAAAAAGCACAAAACATAACATCTTGACCATGAAACAAAGATTACCAACCAGCTGTCATTAATTGTTTGCTAGACTGTGTTGCCTCAAACAATATTTCTGTAGGGTGTGGAGTAAAGATGATTGAAGTGAAAGCAGTCATATGGCATCCGTCACTGCAGCACACTAGTTCTGCACCATCATTAATAAATTTATTATTACAACAGTCTGTGGGATAGGGAAATCCTGTTTTTGACTCTCCAGAACTGGACTATCCTCTTTCAAACTTTTGTACCTAACATAGTAATCTTAGAAATTAAGATTTTATACCAATATTTTAGGTAGTAGAAGTGTAAGAGCAAACAACACTGGTACTTTTAGGATACATGTACTAATGAGAATATGGAAAATCATTGTCCGTAATGAATAAGGTTATGTTTGAGGACTCTACAAAGCTGCAAGCTTGCTGGTGTGATAAAGAAGTATTAAGGAATGATCTGTCATTGTATTTAGAAAAATACTGGGGATATATGAAGAATTAAAAATGGTATTGTAGTAGGTCTTTGTGAAAGCATGTATGTCAGAAGGAACTCATATGGTCTGCCTTGTGCGTGAATGTTTTTGGATGAAGTGAAAATGCAAAATCTGGTATTTTAACCAATAGTAAAAAACCCAACCCAAACCAAAAAAAACCTGTTCACAGCATATTTTTAGCATAAATAAGCATTAAACCAGAGAGCACAATTTAATGACCTTACTTCTCAATCTGATTTCTGTGGAGCACTTCTGGAACCCTTAATCAGCATTGCCAGGTGAGATTCCTTGTGGGAAGAGAGCTCTAGCTGTGCTCATGGGATGGCCTCAAACCAATCTCCAGGAGTATTCATACCACAGGGCATTATTTCCTACACAGTAGGTTTGGGTTGAAATTAGAGGAAGTCATGAGGTTTGTGCTGAATCAGGCTCCCAACACAGCCTTTTCTGAGTGGAGATAGTAATTGACCATCAATATTGAGTGCATTAAAATAAATTTTTTCTTAATCTTCATGATAAATATAACTAGTCACTGGTAAACTTTGATCTCTTATAGAGGATTTTCATAATTTTGTCATTTGAAGTGTATTTTCTTCGAAAATATAGTAAACCCTTCAGCTCAGAATGAGACAAACTGCAGAAAGTGAAAGCTGTCAGCTCAACTAAAATGTAGATGGTAAACAAATAAAAATACAGATGCAAACCAGAAATGTGTATATTTTTAAAAAGTTTACTTTTGTTATTTCAGTTGACATTTTACTAAACGTCACTGAGAGTGAATAAACAAGCTAATGAGGCTTTAGCTAAATCTCTGCAAACAAGTTGTGAATTCGAAAAAAATTGCTCATCCCTTAATCCCTGACTTCCTATTTTGGGACTGTTCAAGTGTCCCCTGGTTTGTAGTGATGCATTCATTCAACATGTGATCAGCATCAAAGGCATGAAATTCCAATTAATCATTTTTTTGGCATCTCACCTCTTTCCAGTTTGAACTTGGAATCTCCTCCGTGCACCGACCACTAATGAGGAAATCCTTGTTTATGAATTCAATGCAGAATGAGATATTTTTTTTTTCCTTTGCATAATGTCTGCTTTGAAGTCAGGCAGCCCAAGAAAGTGATTGATCTCACCCAAGTTCATAACTTTTTCAAAGTACTGCCAATATCATTAAATTTTAATTAACCCTTTGAGCTCCTTCTATGATGTAAAGATGAGGGAACATCAAAGGCTTGTGTGTTAGAGCAGCAGTGAAATCTTTTGAGCTGGCTTAGCCTTATTGAAGAAATCTAAGCTGCAAAATATTCCAGTTCGGTAGTCAGCTCAATTCTAGTTACTGCCTCTGCTCTGTGTTGGAAGAGGCAAAGCAATTGTTACATCCTCAGCTCGGGCTATTTATATACTGTCATACTGAGCCCATCTTCCTGTAGATGTTCTTCCTTCTACTCAAAAAAGAAGTCCATCTTAAAGCAAATGAATAGAATATAATACCTTATTCTTTCTCTGTTCATTTATGCTTGCTTTAGCTATTATTATCCTGGTTAGTTGTCTTAGAAAAATGCACTGTAGGATTTAATAGGGATTAAACAAATAATCTTCCATAAAAAAAAAATTTCTAGGCTTCATATTTTAAAATTCATCCTATGCAATTCCGTTTCTTGACAGGGCAATTTCAGTTAAAAGCAAGCTTCATATACTTCTAACTACATAGCCACTTTCATACAACAAGTGGATGGGGACCTGCAGAAGGCTTTGAGAGGTGCTATGTTTTCAGGGCAAAGCTCACTTTTGCCTCTACACTGTGAAATTATTTATACTACTGTGAAGCAGGTTTGAAAGTATTCTGAACCAACTGTACATTACGGTAAAGAAATCCACAAAGCACAGAGAAGCAATAAGTAGGTTTTGCTTCTTGGGACAAAAGGAAAGACCTGGATGGAGGAGCACTCTGCTCTGTTAATATCAGAAAAGGCTGTTTGGGATGCAGAGAGCAAGGTGAGCAAGAGGGGAAAGAAGAGAAGGAAAGAATACCCAAATCCTTCAAATTAGGAAAAAGGGAAGGTCAGGAAATGGATACCTTCTGCCGGATATGGCAGGCCTTCTGATTCTAATTAAGGAAATTGGTGGTGAAAAGATGAGAAGGTCTATTCTTCCTTACTAGTCCTGCTAGTCCTACTAATCCTGGTAATAGTGATTGTGATAGAATGAATTTTTTGACACGCAAAGAAAATAAAATACTAGTCAAAGCAAGCTGCTTCTGAATTAAAAAAAAATGCTTTACTTTTGATGATTCATGGAGAAATGGGTATGTTTGTCTGGGGGTTGGAGGATATTTTGTCAGTCTAGAGAATTTCCGAAGAGGAAATGAGGCAGGTTGCTTGACAACATTGTGAATTACATTTACATTTCACCTTTAATGTGAAATGTAGGTTAAACATGAAATGCCACATTCACATTTACTATAATATATATCTGTGTTTAAAAAAAAAAAGTTGGTAAGTTTAGAATGGTTTTTCTTGTCTATTCCTGGCACATCCAGCACATGTTCAATTCAGAGAACAAATTCTAAGTTGTGGAAGGGCTTTTCCTGCTTTCAGCTACATCTGCCATTACAAATGAATCAGTGCCTTCTGGATGGATTACACAGGCCTTTCTGCTGCTCTCAGACAGCAAAAATGAAATTAAGGCAACTGTTGCAGTGTTACTCCACTTCAAGAGCAGGAGCCTTAATTTAGCTTGATCAAAATAGAACTGATTAAGCCAATATATTAGCAGCAGGCATGAAAGTTTTCAAAGGATTGTTTAGCTGGAACAAAACTTTAAACAGTCCTCTACCGATTCCTAAGTGACAAGAATGTAGGTAATGAAGGGATTACTAAAATTACTTTTTCCACCTGTCATCCTTAAATCTGTTTTAGGATTATAGAAAAGAACAGCATTGAATCTGTTTTGTGATGCATGAATAAAAGTGAAGTTGTGACATCTGGTAAATATGGAGTGAAAACAGACATATGGAAATGAAGGAGTTGTAAGGAACTGTGTCCTTCGAGAGTCAAAATTTTCTGAGTCATCATAAGGGCCTATATGCATGTGCGTGTGTCCCCATACATGTAAGTGGGTGAAACAGCATTTGTCATTTTTACTGCTTAGTACAATTTTAAAATTCCACAGCAAAACCTATTTTTCCAAATGTTCTTCATTTATAGTTAATTTTATTGCATAAGCATGTACAATGCTTATGTAAAATGTAAAATAATGTTATGAAATTAAAAAATGGAAGGATCAGACAGAAAAAATAGAATGCTTTTCAAAGGGGAAGATGAGTGTAGAGACAGAGGCAGTTGGAGGGTTTCTTTTCTAGGCTTTGATGAAAAACTTTCCTTGCTATCGAAATAGGTGGGTGTTGGTGAGTGTATATGTATGAACGACCTGGGAAACTGGAGCATTTGTTTGAATCTGCATGATTACTTGCTAATGTTGATTTCTAATTCTTTTTCCCAATCATAGCTTGTATCATACTTATTTCAATAGACGGGAGAAAAACGAAATAGCTGAGACAGTATATATACTTGGTTACATACCTGTGATATGCCAATCATAGTTCTATGATAAATAATGCTAAGTTTATTTAACAACAGCTAACCAATATTGAATATAATACGTACTAAAGAAAAGCATGTTACAGAAGTAGAGAAACTTTGGTTTCATTTTGTTTGAATACGCATGTAAACATACATTGGAATATGTGAATACATTTTCAGATTATTGTGACAGACCTGTTGATATATTTAAAAAACATACTATATGAGACCTTTAAGATACTATGAAAAAAAGAGGAAGACTTCTTTTGGCTGTTGAAAATATGTGATCACTCAGGTGCCAGAAATTTGAGGGAAGTACTGCATTTTAACTGAAGATTTACTCCTAATAATAGTTTCATTCTGGCATCGAAAGTCCTTTTTGATTAGTTTCAAGGACCATCAATGGATTCAGTGTTGCAATGAACAATTCCAACCTTGTACAGAAGCTTTGAGACTCACTGTATCTCAAAGTAGAACTATGAAAATCAAAGGCCACTGGTCAGTGATGAACTGGCAAGATGCAAGATAAGTAAGGGATAAAAAAATTGGGTTTGCCTAAGCCATGCCGAAATCACTCTACTTCTACTAAGCGCATGTGTGTCTGTGGTGTCTTCATAGGCCATCTTTCCCTGTTATCTATTTCCTGACACAAGAAAGAGCTAGCAGATAGATTTGAGAGCCGTAGATAAAGCTGCAGCATATTAAAGAGGATATTCAGCTTCTCAGTACTACCTAGTATACCTAGTTTCCTAAGCACATTTCTTAGAAGAGGTACCTGAATGTCAGTAGCTGACGCCAAAAGAGCTTAAGTAACACTTGTCAGTAAAAGCATTGTTTGAATGGAAGACATTACAAATAAGAGACCTAGAATTTCATAAATTTTTTTTTTATTTCCTTTTATTGCTTTTATTTCATAAAATGAGTTTAGCACTCATTAAAGATGGTGGTTTGACAAGCTGGGATGCTTATCTTTTTTTTTATTGGCGGGGGGAGGGATAGGGTCCCTATAACTCCTATTTTTGTCAGCTTAGTATACTAGTAGTAATATGTGAAGGGTGCAGCTCAGGATATAGTAAACATCTTTTCTGTATAGAGTATTTGTTTATGAAAGAATCAGACTGTCTGTGCCAGTGTTAAATAACGTTTGTAAACAGGTGAAACTGGTTACTTAACTCAGAGGTCAGCCAGACGCTGCTAACCCAGAAGCTTTTGCAGTACTTTTTTATTTTATGTGACCTTCCTTTTGTCTGTCATCTCTGCATCCTCTGTGGCATCAATGCTGATGTGGCTAGGTAAGCTAAAATAGTAGCATAATCTGTTATTCCATCACATACACACTTACATATAGGACCTTAATTATTTATTCTTGGTTTGTGATTGCATTTTATATTTTTCTGACTTTAAGAAACTTCCTGACCCTTAATGACTTTGTGAGATGTTTTTGGATTTAGAAGGCTACAGTCTTCTAGATAACATGAAAATATTATGAGGATGGGGTCTATGTGTAAATAACAGCTATTTTAATTCATTCTTAGGGAGTACTTGAACAGAAAAGACTGAATGCAGGTACTCTATTTAGAAAACAATTTTGCCCTTGAGAAAGTGTAGAGACTTCAAAAAGGACAGGAAGTAAGCAGACCTCGTTACAGTAATATGAATTACACTTATATCAGATTGGCTGGAAAACAAATGGCTGTGTTTGCATTTTGCTGCTGTTGTGCATTTCAATGATCATTTGCTGCATTAATATTGCAACTGAACTGCTACAAAGCAATTTGTGTATAGTCCCAAATAATCAGGAATCCTAAATCTAGCTAATGGCAGCATTAGTCACACAATTCCAAACTTCATGTAAGCGTTACTGGATATAGAGCTTAAGAAGCATTACTGGATATAGAGGAATATTTATGCTATTAAAACAATCAAATGACATGTCAGTCACTGGAGGACTAACCATCAATGTTGTGCAGTTCAGTTTTGTCCCACGTTCACCCCTATTGTTCCTAAAGAGATTTGTATTTGATTTAAGGTAATTAAGTACATCAATAATAGCTTAAATACAAGTCCCAACTTTGCTGCATATGACTGCAAGGACTGTGAATATGTCATGTCTTCTAAATTCAGGAAGTTTGTCTGGTAAGCATTCATTTGGTAAGAAAAATGTGAAATTTTAAGTGTTATGACAGTTTTTGTGGTGGTCTCCATCTGTTTGTACTTTAATTTCTGACCACCATCGCTCTCAAAGTAGTTTTCCCAGACTCCAAGGGGGAATTAGCTACCACATCTAAGTTTCTTTCCTATTAGTGTTTCAGAAATTTAAAGAAAATATCAAAATTGAAGCAGTTCTTTGTTCATGCAAAGCTGCAGCTGCACAAGGCTCTTTCACTTGGATCCATTAACATGTTATAAACAAACCAACAAAACTCAACAATCTTTTTCAGCCTTGCATGTCCGTTACTCCCAGAGGGTCCTGCCTCAAGGCATCTTGGCATGTAGCCCTTATAACAGCCATATTCCTTGTTACCTGTTTTGTAAGGTGCTTCACACAGACAGGCTAATTTGGTTACAATCCTGTCTTTAAGGCTACATTGCCTACAGAAATCTTTCCTGCAGTTTTGTCTAAATAATGGTCTTCCTTTTTGTATCTGTTGTTTATAGTTCCTCTGTTTCACCAAGAGGTGGTTGCATTTTCATGGCAGGTTTAATGATCCTTTGATGTAGCAGAGCACTAGTTAAAGAGTTTGCAAAGCAGTCAGTTTAAATCTCAGTTTGAAACATCATACTAATAGTATTTACAATTCATGTTTAACAGAAAGACATAACAGAAACCTAGGATAATTTTAAAGACAATTGTTATTTTAAATGAATTACTGATTATGTGTAACTGTCAGCCTAGTTTCCTGAAAATGTCAGAAAAGTCTGATTATTTAAAAACTCTAAAGTAAGTTTAAAGAAAGAAAAAAGAAATCTGAATTTACAGCATGACATTTTCATTACTGTTTTTTTTTCTGGAATAGAGAAATAGCAAAATCAAAGTACGTGAAAATGAAGAATGATAAGACTTCAGCATAAATATTTCACAAGTTATATAAACAGTTGCTAGATGGGCAATCTGCTCATGTTTTATGCCTTGTAATATGTTTTTGTTAGGTTGTTTCTAACCAATAGAAGGACAATGACAACAGGAAAAATTATAGAGGCCTAATTCATCTGCTATTAAAAGTCCATTGCTATCCCCAGAGTTGTATTATGAAACTTACCCCTTAGTTAAAGGGATAATACTAAAGATCAATCACTCAGTATTAGAATAGCACAATTACTAGGCAGCTCTATCAACCCTGCAGGGGCAAAAATACTGCTTTTTCATATTACAAATGCAATACAGTGTGGATTAAATTGGCATGAAAGCATTAGGAGTATCACTGTACTTTCACCATAAATATGCTGTGTCGTAAAACACAGCTAACACTGAAGCACACAGCTAAATATTTTCCCTGGACTACTTTTTTTCTTTTAAAAATATTGTGTTAAAGCAATCTTATTTGCAGTTGCTCACAAATGTGAGTAAATATGATGATTTGTGTATAATATAATATAATATAAAAATTAGAAACATTCCCTGGATATTATTCTGTCCGTTATCCAAGTGGCACTCAGGAGTCTGATCTACAGGTATTTGTGCCTCTCTTGCTCACAGTGACTTCAGTGTTAGTACAGGGCATGCATGGACTACAGGATCAGTATAAGACTAATAGTGCTGACAATGGTCATAAAAACTTACAGCAGAGCTACTAAGGCAAACTCTTATTGCGTGCTTACTGAGCACGGAATTGCTAATGAATACTCTTTGAGATTTATTTTTTTTCCATGGACAAAATGAATCTTCAGAGTTAATTTGTGCTGTATATAGTTATGAAGTGGTATGACTGCTTGGTTTATTCAAACATACATTTTGCATTTCTCATCTGTTTAAAATTTATTGTCTTTATAAAAACCCACAAAGAGAGGGATATTGAACTTGAGATGCCTATTGCTGGCGGAACACACAAAGTTTGGGTATTTAATTGACAAGGCACCTAGCCACGCACTGGAAAAAGTAGTTCGTATGGGAGGGGGAGGATAAATCAGCTTTAGTTTTCCTGCCCTGAGCTGATACCTAGGTAAGGGACAGAAATTAATTCCATGTGAATTTTCACAGTATTTAATGTTTTTCTGCAGCATTACTGAGGACAACACATTGTGACATAAGTGTCAGTGTTGTTTTATATAATTTGTAAGATTTTCACAAAAAAAAGAATAATTTTTTTTTTTCTCTAGAGCTGAATGCAAGTTTAAAGAGTTTACCACTTAAGAGTTGGTCAAGGGAAAGAAGGCAGTTAGCTAAAATGCAAGCATTCCTAAAAAGGCAGCTTCTCTTCTGGCATTACTAGCTTCAAACGCTGTGCCCACTGAGAGCAGCTTAGTTTGATGTAGCCAGTTTCATAAGAGCTGATTCGGGATTTAGACTTGAAGTCAGTCTTCAAAAATTGAATATAAAATAAAAAATAAAGAACAATTCTGAGGGTTTACTACAAAGAATTTTTTTGGATGTGGTCCTATTTTATTTCTCATATGAAAAGCACCTACAATTTTTTTGAACGTATTATTTAAAAAATACAAAACCGATGTCAAAGGTTGGGATTCCAATAACTAGACATGTTCCTTAGATTGTCAAAAGCTCAGCCTCTGACCTTTTACTTTTTCAACTCATTAGAGATATGTATTTATTTATTGTAGATGGCCTAGATTAGCTTTGGGTTTTGCATCTTGTCAAGCTGTGCTACATAGAACTCAGTGGAAGTCAAACTGCGGTAGTACACATCAGTACTCTTGTTCTTGGCCATTCCAATTTAAGGGGGCATTATACCGATTATACTGATACATATATATACACACACACACACACATATATTCATTTCTTCACTAGTGCAATTGTTATAGTTATGATGGAAAATTCCTTAAAATCTTTTCCAAAAAACAACTGTTCTAATTACAGTTATCTAATATTTGAAATGGGTTATTTAACAAACTGAGGTTACTGCTTAAATGACACTTTCACCATAGGTAAGCTCAATCTCAAATGACACTACCACCCCATAGCTCAACTGCATTTATCCTATTTAGTTTTAGGGACAAAGACAGTCAGCTTACTCTGCTGGAAAACATTATACTGGTCTATGTGGAAAAAGCAAAGTATATGCAAAGCATTCTCCAGTTTTTCATAATTACAGTAGCTGCTTATCCAAAGGGCAAACTGTCCACAAAAGATTCAGATCAAATACTCTCTCTTCCAATTGACATTTACCTTTATATTTTAGCAACTATGCTATTTCCATATGATACATTTTTATATGACATGCACACAAGAAAATACCATTTCTGCACTGCAATAAAAATATGTTTTTATGAGCCACCAACATTCTGCTGGCTTAGAAGCACTTTAACAGAGAGCAGAATGAACCAAAATGGGTGAATTCTGAGAATCTAAAGATCTGCACCACTTGCATCCATAACTAACTTTTATCCAACTTCTTCCCCACAAAATAAGATTGCTTGTGTACATGTCTGTTCAAGAGCCAGCAAATAGGAAACATTAAAAAAAAATTAGTCATTCATAAAAAAAAATTAATAGCCAACCTGTTTAAAGATAGAAATAAACTAACAAATAAACATAAACGGTTCTAACAAGTATCTGGCAGGCTTCAAATGAATAGTATTTCCTCCAGCTGTGCTAGCCTATAACATATAAAAAAGAGTCTCAAGAAAGGCTTCAGTATTATTGATGGTTTTTTGTATATTTTAAGTTATCAGCTGCCATATAAAACAACATTGGATGTATCTTCCCTTCAGATTCAGCTCTTTGGCTATCAGTATGCTGTATTTATAAGGTTTCTGATTTTTGGCTTTTATTTTGTCTAACAGGAACTGTAATGTGAAAACCAACTCACTGAGGTGGTTGTTAGTGTCTGTATGTTTTTGTATGCGTATTTGTGTGAGAGTACAGAAACAAACCTAATACTTCAGCTACATGCAGGATGAATTCCTAAAACCAACAAGCATTTTGTTCCTCTCTGATATAGGAGATCCAAATGGTCTTGTACCTCCTTTACTCTTGACTAGGCTAGGACAACCTTTCTTTTACAATTAATAGACTTAATCAAAAGGGAACAGTTTTTGTAATGGGTATGATCAGGCTTTAAACATGGAGATATAAAAAATTTTCGCAATTTATGGTAAATCTATATCTAAGTAACTACAAGTCCTGTTGAAAACTTCAGAGTGGAAATTATTTAGTGACAGGCAAGACAGCCTACGTTGAGCATGGATTTGCTTAGGAACACATACAAGATGAGGTATTGTAATTGGTGTCGGCCTGGAAGCTGGTGAATGCATGAAAAGAGAGGATGACTTGAGGATTAGAAGAGGTAGGGAAATGGAAAGGATCGAATAATGAGAGATTATAAAATAGAGCATAGGCATCGCACTTCTGTGAGTACCTTCCTTTATACTTCACTAAGAACTTTGTCTCTCTTAAAATATTTCAGGAGAACATAGTGAAAAGTTATTTCCTTCTGCATCCAAAATTATATTTGTTATTAATTTCAAATTTGTTCCCAGGAGAGTACTGGATATTATTAGGTTGCTGATAGGGCAAACTAAACAGTACAATCTCACTAAGGCTTTGTGTCCAGTTGTTGTTCCTCTTAAGCTAGAAACCTTCTAGCAATGGATGATCTTTTTTGCTACAGTTTTTGAACAGCAGACAGGAATTTACTGGGGGGATTAAAGAAGAAGTCCTGTCCCATTCTGCCTATTAGCATTGCAGAATGTGACACATGCTTATAGTCACTCAAAGTCACTTCTCAGCACCTGAATCACTATCACAGCAAGGTTCTGGTTTATGACTAGAAATCCTAGATGCTCTGATAATACAAATAATAACTACACAAAAATTGTATCTTTTTTTTATTGAATGTCATCCTAAATAGACACTTCAATTAAGTAAGGAATAAGGAAGGACATCTTTCATCTTCTTCCTTATAGCGCTGGTAAAATGCAAACCACAGTTTAAAGAGTAGAACTGAATATGTCAATCTTTCATATCAACCCCCTGCTCAAGTAATTCTGGAAATGACTGTTTGAATTAAGGAAATAGGTTTTACCTGTCACCCACCCCTAGACCTTCTTGCTATTCCTACAGATTTTTTCTTTTTCTTTTTCTCCATACACTTGATTGAAAAACCAACTGTGTTTCTGCCTTTTTATATTCCAGGATTCTTTGACTCTTTACAAATGCCAGCAGTCACACAGCTGTGAAAGAATCTTTTGATATTCACATTTATTGTAATATAGAATTCAAATTTATTTTCAATCTATCTTTCATGCTTCTCAAGCTTTAAATCCTGTAGAGAAAAAATATAGATGTGAACACAGAAGAAAAAAGAAATCACTAGTTTGAACTCGAGACTGTAGCCAACTCAAGCAGTGAGAATTATTTCATTTGGGCTGAGGTGTGTGTGCATCTGTGATGAGAGAGATGGATGAAAGGAGATGAAAGTGCAGAGAGAAGATCTATGTATGCACATGTGTCAGAATGTGTATATATTTATGTATATATATATTCTTAAGAATGTGCATATATTCATAGTCTACATGAAACAGTAGTGTAATCATGTGAATAACACATATAAGAGATATTAGGCCAAATAAATCATTTGACTTCAGTTTTCTATACCTACAAAGCATCTGTATTTTATAAAAACAAGTAGCTGCAACTGTTTGTATTTTGTATTGTATAAATTCAGATTCCTAATATTTGATTATTTTCCTGACCAGTAAGTTGATTTTTCCCAGGGTTTTGAAGATGTCTGTCTCAGGCTTACAACTCCTAACTGGTGACTATTTAGGGGAAAGGAGCTCTTTTTAATAGCTTTTCTGTCTGTGCAGCATAAAGTCTAGTTTCCAGTTACCAGAGTGCGACGATGCATTGTAAGTAATACAGTTTATAGTGATTTACAGCAAGTTACTGTGAGGTAACAGGAAAAGTTTTCTACCACTGCTATTTTAAGTGCAGTATAAGCTGAATTCATCAATATAGAATCAAGCTTACCACATTACATAAAAAAGCTACTGGCTGTACTATCCATCAGACAAGATTGCCATGCTATTCAGACCTTTAAAGTCACTGAAACTTGTAATTTAAAGAGAAAAAAACATTCCAGTTTCATATCATTACATTTCAGGATTTTACTAGTGCAGAAGGTTTCCCAAATGAGTATTTCAGGTGACAGAAGATTTTGTTGTGCCCCTTTTAAACAGCATCAGTATCCACTGTTCTGTAAAGAATTCTCTAAAGGCGGCACCCTGCAGTCACAGGCTATGAGAAAATTATGATTGAGGTACAAACACCACATTTTTTTAATACTAATTTGTGAAGTCTGTTTTTGTTTAGAAACAGCTTCAAATTGTCCCAGGTGCATTGTCAACTTGAAGTGAACCATGGGACTATCTATTGCCTTTCTTAACTAAGGACTCAGTTTTGGATCATCTCTTTTAAGCCACATAGAGTTGAGAGGGGAGATGTAACCTAGGACAGTTTCTGAGAACAAAACGAAAATGGCAAGAACATCTTCATACTGAAAAATACATAATGAGCAATACAAAATGTTTCTGCAGCTATTTCTAGGGATACATAGCATAGTGTAAGGAAACAGAGGTGTGTGCTAATAGCGCCTGAAAATGTTACAATCATCTAGAATGGACAGTTGTTTTCTGCTGCCAAGACAGTCTTGTTGATCGTACTATCTGTCTGTTGTACTGTTCTCACCTGCCTAGAGGGGTAGGTGTAACACACACAAAGAGTGTATCACACAAAGTGATAGTCTTTTATAGCAAGGAGTAAGTGTTACTCCACCTTTGACAGCAAAATATACATTAAAAGATAGAAATTATACTGGGGTCTCAGCTCTGAAAGCGTTTTCCAGGCAAGTGACTCAATGTGCAGTGTAACACTACAATTCTTTAAAAGCACTTTAAGGAGGGATATTAAATTAATGGTTCAAGAAAATAGAATGTATTTGTCTGGGGTGGGAAAAAGCCTAATTTCCTCAGGGAAATCCTTCAGTGATTCCAGCATCAATAACATGGTTTGTCACTTACTGCAAATAAAAATAATTAAATTGTATTTAGAGCATGCAGAGTTTATCTGATCTTTTCAATCTTTATGGGCACCAAAAGAAGTCATGTTTTCCGTGATACTATTACTAGAGAAGGGAAAAAAATGGAAGCAGATAATATCTGACACTAAAAATCCTGTTTTTTATTGCTGTATGTTGTCTGAAAATCCTTAGCAGGTCACATAAAAAAGGAGTATTCCATTACTTTATGGAACATTCTCTAATTATCTAATATTCAAAAGGACATGTTACATTTAAATTGGATATGAGGAAGACGTTTTTTACAATGAGGGTGGTGAGACACTGGAACAGGTTCTGCAGGGAAGTTGTGGATGCCCCATCTCGGACGTGTTCAAAGTCAGGTTGGAGGAGCTTTGAGCAACCTGATCTAACTGAAGATGTCCCTGCCTATAGCAGGGGGATTGGACTGGATGATCTTTAAAGTTCCCTTCCAACCCAAACAATTCTATGATTCTAAGCTATTAATGTGTTATCAGTGCTAATGGGAATTTGTGTGGTATCTGCCTCTAGAGTTGGTCAAAGTACTGGATTTTTTTTTCAGTGTTTTTAATAGAAATAATAAAAATATGAGATTCCCACTAATTACAAGCATTTCAGCAAAATAATTCTGCAGGACTAAATCCTGAAACCCAAATAAGGTGTTACTAGTGTATTGCTCCCTACTCGATTTATCTTAAAGTCACAATAGTCTTTCTTGCAAGTATGTCACTCACTGGCAGATTTTATTCATCTTGCAATGAGCTAATCTCCAGTTTTTAATCTCCTTTAACTTTCAACTCATAAATCCCAAACTCCAGCAAAATTTCTTATAATTAACAAAAAATATGAAATTATACACTATTACACTTTCTCACTTTCCTTTTACTTCAATTAAAGAAAAAGTTATCTCATACTTCTTTATACCATTTTTGCCTTTTGCACAGTGAAAGAAGCTTGGTCTCTGGGCAAGTTGGTGCAAACTACCTTGTGTCCATGTTTCTAAAAACTAACACCCCTTGAAGCATACTGGTTGCATCCATGTGAATGTAACACTTAGCATGGGTCTGCTTAATATACCCGTAGCCCTGAGAAGAAAAATAGTTATTTTTGTATGGTTTTTCTAGGCAAAGCGCCTGAAATAATGAGAGGGCTGTATCACAGCCTGATGTAGTGTTTTTAGTAACATGTCAAAGGGTTTGTGTTGGAAACCCTGAGCATTTGAAAGCACAGACCTCCTATGATCTTACTGTGGCCAAATGTGGTGCAGTCACATCCAAGCTGCATGTCTGGAGCAGAACCTACCACAAACTAGATTAGTCAGCTTGTTCTGGGAAAGAAGCCCAGAAGCAAACTAATACACACGTTCTTGCAGACAGTGAGAGGATCAAGACCTCAAAGTGCCACTGGCAGTACAGCAAATTGACAGATAGACACTAAGATGCATTAGTACTGGTAATACTTCCGAATCTAAATAATCTATGAATTTCACGAACACATTTGTTTTTTACTCTTTGCTTAGGTCCCCCAAGATCAATCTTTCAGGACCTCCATCTTTGAGGCTCCTTCTGTCCATCCTCAATATCCAATGTAGCTATTTCCCTTTTTAACAACTTCTTATCAACTTTACAGTTCTTGTGTTAATCTCCCTATCTCCAGTAGTACTATGTGGCAGTGCCTCAATACTCCTCTTATATCTAGATGCATTATGTAGTTTCTGGTTAGTGTGTCTAAAACTCAAATCTCGAGGTACACTGATTAAGGCATTTGAAATCAGGTAGAAAAATTTCTCCAGGTCAGACTGATGGAGAGGGGAAATGGGAGGAATGTTGTCTTCCTATCTAGGTAGGGATTATGTTTTCTATGATTGTCTGGGATTTTGCCCGATCCTGTAATACTGCAGGGGTGCTCTTGAGCGTTTTTTTCTGCTGTGCCATGTAATAGTTTCAGCTGTTAGTTTTTAACTTGATGTGAACTTTTTTATAAGGTTGGAAAAAGATGTGTAGTTGCAAAGCATTACTGAATGCAAGGTATATGTTCTGTGGAATATTTTGAACTAAGTATTTACTGCTTGTCTTTGCTGTGATTGAAGGGCACTGATTTCAATAACTTAGGTGGCTCCTTCTGGTTCTGTCTTTATATGTTCTTAATTACTCTGCATTTAAGACATACCAAGATTATCGTTACCTCTGCTGTGTTTTCAGAGTACTCAGTTCTTTGTTCTCTTTCACTCTATAAACCGAAAAAAATCCTTTTATTTATAGTTTCATTTCCTTTGCAAAATCCAGTTCATTAGGATTTTGTTCATTTCACTTTTCTGCAATGCTTTCTGACCTATTCTTTTTAATTATTTCTTCTTCAGTGCTTTGTAGATTCACTGCTTATTCTTAACATTCTGTTTGAAAAGCATACTGTGGACCTTCTGTGTTTCCAGCTCTTTGGAATGCAAACCCCAGATAGTATTAGAGCTTTGGTCTTACAGGAATTCAGCATTTGTTCACATTCAAACCAAGTAAGGTTAATTTTTCATACTCAAGTCATTTTGCTCCTTATCTAGCCAACTTCAATTAGTAATTTCTGTAGTTTGACTCTCTTTAAATTGGAAACTTCAGATATTGATTTGCATCTGTTTTGAAATTCAACATGAACCGAGTTATCTCATATTTAGAACTTCAAGGTTGTTGTTTGTAATAATAAAAAATTAAATATATTGAAAGACTAAGAAAAACGCATTTTTGTAGAACAAGATTTTCTGAACAAGTAATATTAATCTTTTTTCAGAATTTGAATTTTAAGAATTTTTTCCATGATGGATCACAAAGGGCAAGTACTATTTATTGTTTCAAAGTTCAAATGTAGATCAGACCCAAATCTGCACTGACTGAGCTGAGTACATGTCCCCCTTTCACATCTGCCTTGTGTGAAAGAAGCATAGATTTCTTAGCAGTGGAATGATACAGGAAACCAGACTGTTCCACTTTTTTGATGTCTGAAATTTCAAGATCTGCTGACGTTATTCTTTTAGAACTTGAATTCCAGGAACAATACTGATTTCTGATGGGAGATTCATTTAAAACTTAGTGGCATAATTGGGAATCTTTCTAGGTATTTCAGTGGACTTTGGACCAGGCCATTTACCTACAGCTGGGAAATGCACATATTGAGTGGATTTCAAGACAGCAGGAACCCTCAATAGAAAATATGGAGGTTACGAGAAGTAAAAGGTATAAAATGTATGAAATCTTATTTGTCAAATTTCCTGATTATATATGCTATATGCATTTGTTACCTAATGTCTTGCTGAAGACAAAATGAATGCTAAGTCATCATGACATGAGATGGCCCAACAGGTAGCATAGATGCAGTTTAAAACCTTAAAAACTCCAAAGATTCAAGAATAGCAATACAAGAAGGATTTGTTACCCTTTAGTCACCAATACTTCCTAGATGTATAATACATGGTTAAGCACAACATGGCTAAGAAATATATTTCTTGTCTAAAATATTTTCTGATCCAGGATTTCCAGCTGTTTGCTATCTTATCTTTTGACCCCTCAGTCACACTGCTAATAGGATTTCTATAAACCAGCCCAGCAGTGGACTTCATAACTCAACAGATTAGTTCATAGGCTTTCATCTCTAGAACCTAGTTCAAATTCAGTACTGACCAAATGTACCATAATCCTTCTTTGGGCATTCTCATGGAAAAAGGGAGTATAGGCTATACTATTTTCTATAACTCAACTGGAAGCTGGCTTCCATATAAATCTCATTGCCCAACTCAGATATATAACTTTTTTTTAAATTAAAAGATATCAGGCAAGCTTTGCAATGCATTTGTTTTTCCTATGCCTCTACAAATACCAATTACAGTCTATCAGAAGTTAACAGATTTGCAAAATATGTTACAGTTTCAAAACTTTTTCATTTTGAAATCTAGTGAAATCAAAATATTAGAAATATTAGTTAGAACAAATATTTCAAAAATAATAGTTTTGCTTGATTTCAATTTTATATTTTTTTCAATTTTAAACTTTATGATTTTTATTTGAAAATGGATATAATTAAATTTTTTAAAATGTTTACTTTCTGAAATTGTCAAATCAGATTATTTGTTAAAATAAGTTTGGAAGATTATTTCTCTCTTCCGTCCCTATAAGAAACTAGCTTTCTAAAGCTTCAGTCTAAAATGCATTTATGTTCGTGTCTAACATGATGCATGAGTTGTTTCACATACTTCAAAGACTCTTTCTGTATATGCAGGCACTTGAGGGATTGCATATACATAATTTTTTAATCTCTCCATACAATGACCTGGTCATCCAAGAAGAGGAAGGAAAGGACACTGATTAAAATTGATAATTGGCAGGAGAGAAAGATAAGATCAAAGTAAATTGTGGTGGCAGAATATGGATATACTGTGTTTAGCAAGATGAGAGCCAATCATCACTTTAATTGCATTGCTTCTCTATTAATTTCCAGTGTCGACATAACATACCACATTTTCTTTCAGATTTTACTTTCCCCAAGTACCAAACACATTTTTTTAAGACCTTGTTAGCCCACTTTGGGATAGCTACTTATATCAAAATTAATACTAAAAGTAATTCAAATATTTATCTGCGTGTCCATTCTCAGCAGGTGCACTTTTCAGTTAATTATTTATATTCTGACTTGCTTTTATTTGTTGATTGGTTTTAGAAAAAGAAACAATTTCCATACCAATCTCTCAGTCATTTCCTACTGTTGAGTATCATCTGTTCTGTTCACGTTGCATGATTTGCTGCAGCTCTGATCAGTCTGAGAATAGCATTCAGCAGAAATAAGAAGGACCACAAAATCTCAAGGTTTGCTCTCTAGAAACCCACAGGACAACCACGCACAACTGTTACAATGTGAGGTGTTTTCTCCATCTTTTATACTTTCTCAGGTAGAGGCCATATTTAAAAAATAATTCACCTTTTATAGATTATGTCATAGCAGTATACTAGTTGTTTTTCTTCATGTGAAGTGTGGACTAACCAGTCGGTTTTGTCTCAACAAATACCTGCAGCATCATGCTGGGCTAGGCAGCATTAGCCATGGACTGAGCTGTGATGGTCCTGTGTGCTCCCTGCTACTTAAAACAAGATGGAGATATATCACCACCACTAGATACAAAATGGGGTTAGGAAACTAGCTCTTCTTCCTCACAGTTTTATGAGCTGCATCTATCTCCAGGTGAGAAGTCACGTCACATGTAGCAGCCAGGAAATTGGCCTGCACATAAGATCCGAGTTGCCGCTGCAGCTTTCTGAGGGTATGCAGCACGGATGGGCGCCAGGGGCACCTCCAGGGGCAGGGAGCTAAGAACAGGGAACAGGGCAGTCCCTGGGTATTTAGAGACAAAGGTTTAAGAATCCAGGTGTTGTGACTTCCACTGCTCACAGAGTAATTTGTTAACAACTAATATAAATTTAACCAGTATTAGATAACAAATCACAAGGAACTAGGCTAATT
Organism: Fulmarus glacialis; assembly: GCF_000690835.1. Classification (NCBI taxonomy): domain Eukaryota; kingdom Metazoa; phylum Chordata; class Aves; order Procellariiformes; family Procellariidae; genus Fulmarus; species Fulmarus glacialis. The sequence continues at coordinate 8,307 of NW_009185691.1, read as the reverse complement.
ATATGATGTTATAAATTTAAGCTATTTTATAACTAGCTAAGCTAAATTTCTCTATTGCATAAAAAATAACTTTGTAAAAAGCTAAGGTATATTGTTCTTAATGATATTCCATCTAGCATATAATTAAGCTAGATCTCTCTTGGTGATATTTTGGGAGCCATATGGAAGAGGTATTTTTCTCTTGTACAATTTGTGTAATCAGAAGATACCATTGAATGCATCTATATTGTCAAGTTTCTTTATTTTTTATTTTCTTATCTGAACTTAACTTGTTCATTTATACTGCCTAAATGATAAGCATACCTTTGCTCTGATCTCTAATGAACCAAATAGTTCATTTTTTTGGAAAGCTAATACACAAGAGATTGCCAAAATCCATGCCCCAAAGGCAATACATAATCCACAGTAGCCATCAGAAATGGAACTCACTTCCTGGTATGCTTAAAAAGTAACACTGTAAGTGTAGACCTTCCTATTTCAATCTTATTTTATCCAACCTTTTTTTCCAACTTCTTATCTGTAGATGTTTTTGTCGATCTAACAATATTTATTAAATACCATTACTAAGTAGATGAATCATATTTTATCCAATAAATCATACTTACAGTACTTCACAATTAATTCAGTTTCAATTAAAATAGCAATGTAGTTGTTCCTGAAGACAGTGCCTTGATAAATTGATGTTATAACTGAGAGCCAGCTCTACTATTTTGTTCTTATTTTGTTCTTATTGTTCTTTTTGTTCGTACAGTATTAAGTAGCTCAGAAAAGGATGCAGACTCTTACTACCTCCCCTTAAAAACTGTGCACACCTAATAGAAATTCTTATTCATATGTATATGAATATATATATGAATGTGTATACATATAAATATAAATTCACATACACTGTATTCATTCCCTCCAAAAGGCTGACTCTTTGCTTCTCTCTCTGACTGATATGTTCATTACTTTTTTTGAGATCTAATTATTCTGAGGAAGACACACCCTTTAATCTGAAATCATTATGTCACGGAAAAGGTTTCTATTGCTGATGTAGACGTGCTTTGCTGGATTGTACCACTGGTATGTTTTGATGTAATTTACTCTTTATTATTGCTTTGCATGACTTGGCTCTCTTTATCAATTATATCTTTAATGAAATAGTTTCATAGTTTTATTTTTGACTTCTCATAGATTGTAAACAGGTGAAGCTGATGGGGTTTTGGGGGGAAGTGAAGTGTTCTGAAGTACATTAAAAGATAATTCAACATCTAGAGGTTTTTTATATATTATGGTAAAAACTTTTCCTATCTGCTCTTGTTAGTAAAGGAACACTTAAACAGGCCTTTTCTGTTAATATTGTTAATTCTGTGAACTGATGAAAGTTTTATGGAATATAAAATGATTGCGTAGGAATACAGATACAGTTCTCTTGGCGTAAGTGTACATGCTCTAGAATTATTGTTGAGAAAGGCCCAAACATATCTATTGAAAGCATTTTGACTTCATATTTATTATTATTTGTGATGTAGAATTCACAACTTTTCGGGGCTTCTTTCCCACACCTTTATGACAATAATGGTAGTACCTGGTGCACTTTTTTAACACAGCATAAAATAAGAATAAAATATTACATAACTTTACCTCATTCTATATACAATGGCTAATTTTTTATACAATGGTTTCTCTTCAGAAAAGCCATTTCAGTTCTAGCTTCAAATGTTAATATTAGTCTAGTGATCTGGCTCTGCAACCTGTTCAATAGGCCAATTCTACATCTGTTGGTATAGATAAAAATCTGCATGAAGGTAGGAACTTTACGTACATGGATACCTTTGCCAAACAGAGGTTGCAAGTCTCGCAAAGGTTATTCTTGCCAAATATTCTTGTATTTATTGTGACAGTGTTTTTGTTGAATTCATTGAATGGAACTCCTCCTCCAGCATCCATTTGATTTGCAAATGAATTCTCTCAAATGTATTCACACCCCTTCTGTATTTGCTTTCCAACAGTATTCCAGCAAATTACTTTACTGGCAGGAACATTTACTGACCCAGCCAATTTTAAGTAAGTATTGCAAGAATATTCACAAAAAGCAAAATTCTCATTCATAACTGCAAGTATTCACACATACCGTTTTAAGATAAGCCTAATATTAAAAAGGTAATCAGTGAGTCATTCAGCACAAACATTTCTTATAACTTATGTTTTTGGTCAAAACAACTAAACTTTGAATGTCAAATTATTTTTATGAATGGCCTGTGTATATGCTATAGATCAAGACTTACTGGCAGAAATTATGTTAATAAAAATGATATCTGTTTGAAGATAACTTCTGACGAGAAAAAAAAGCAGTAGAACTGGACAGAATAATTGTAGTGATCCTCACATTTCCTTCTTTCTCAGTGGATAAAAGAAAATAATACTTAATATTCAATGACCAGTGGGGTTTGGATACTATAATATAGTTTTTGTTGCTTATCCGATTCACTGGGTTTTCATTGTATCCAAATGTGAAGACTTGGATATAAAAATATTGCATATTTCTTTAAATAGTTAAATTTGCTTTCCATAGTCACTGACATGACTCAAAATTAACCAATGCAGTTACTTCCACTTTCATGAATACTGTGCCTTTTTTGTCTGGAAATGCAGCAAAGACAAAATACTGTACTTTGAACACAAGGGTTAGTTAGAAGCAACCAACAGCAATGAGTACGTGCATGCAGCTTTGTTTGTTTAATCTGTGGAGGTCAAAATTCTTTTGTATCATTCATTTTAGGTTTGGGTTTTTTTGGTTTTTTGGTTTTTTTAGGAAAATATATCTGGACATATGCATCTAGTTTTTATTTTGAACATTTTCTGGTTCCTGTCCAACTTTTCTCTTTATCTCCTGCATACCAGCTTCCAGGTATCTGTCTCCTGACGGTAGAGATGTGTAGAGGATTAGTGTCTTGATTGGCAGGTTGGCTAACATTACAGTTCTGTTCATATGGAGCTTTCCTTCATGTTCTAAAAAACTACCACAGACAGGCCAGAAAAAAATCCTGTTTCCCTTGTTGCAAAACTGCATATGTAACCTTAAATTCAAAATGTAATCAGAACTGGGATATCTTTATATATCATACCGTTACAGATAGAGTTATGGATGAAATAATAATTTTTTGTCTTCTTGTTCAATAAATTAGAGGAAAGACAAGCTGTGTAACTCACAGAGGGAATGGCAGAAAGCTCAGGATCATTGATCGTACCTTATAGTGCTAAATGAATAGATCAGAGTCCTTCTTCAATAAATAGAAACAGGAGCATTCTTTTTCACAATGCAATCTATTCTATAACACTCTGTCCACGTATGGCTACAGATAAATGAAATAAAGAGGGACAAGCCATTTATAGCTACGTTTATACATATCTCCTTACATAATACCATTTAAACAGGATCCAATCTTAAAGAAGATATGCTGTGTAAAATAAAAGTTCAATATTATGAGCAGTCATCATGACCAAAAATTCTAGAATGATTTGCTTTTCATAAACTAACTTTCTTTGCTCCCAATAGGGAGACCTTGCTAAAACTCAGATGACTGTCAGTCCTAATGCATTCATGATCTTTTCCATACATGGGATGCCAGCCAGGCACTGACCTCTCTTAAGTAAAGTAACGAATAACTAAGCAGTGTTACTTTAATATTTCCCCAACAATGCAGGCAAGAAGGGAGTATCCATGTAATATATGAAACTAGTTCCAAGAAATACCTTGAAGGCATAACTCTGTTTCATTACAAACTAATGGGAACAGGATGTACAATAGCCTGTCTCTGGTATGACTGAAAAGGAGCTTCATGGTTTTGTATCTGACTTGCAGATGAATTATGTGTGCCTTGTTTTTGTGCAAAATGAACCCATTTAACTTACAGATAAAAACAAGGTTTGTAACTAAGGTCTGCAAACTGATACTGATAGTGAGAGCTGAAAGACTCACAGTACTATGAGATGATGAGAGCACTCCAGAATCAATGGCTTGTGTTCTCTTATCTGGATCAGAAACAAAAAGCACCACTTGGTACAAAAAGCCTTTACCCTCAGTCCACAAGTCTAAATTTATCCTTTTTATAATGCATTTGCTACTGTACAACGTCAACACAGCTGTCCCTAACTTCCATCATGTTCCACTATAGCATATTTTCTATTTTAGGCCTTAAAATTAGAAAATGCCATCTCCCTTGAGCATTCTATTTAAGAGAATAAAATATTTTCATCACACTTTTCCACGGAGGCATTTTTTTGACAAACTGTTTGTTCAAAGTATTTTCATTTTTCCCCTCTGTAAAAGTATTCTATAAGCCCTGTATTAAAAAACAGAAAGGAACCAAATTTAGCAAATTTCTCCTGTACAAGCATCTGAGTGACCTGGGTCATTCATGTGTTGTCTCTTTAGTTTGCCCTCTACCTTATTAATTGCTAGCAATTTCACTGTAATCTTGGCGGTTTCCATAGTATCTGTTAGTTTTATGTACTTATTTTTAGCTCTACAGTCTATGGCTCTTCTGCTGGTACCTTTCTTCCCAGACAGAATTCTCAAGTTGAATGAAACGGGAAAGTCAACATGGCTTCTGTTCTGGCTTTAATGTAAACAATTACTCCATCGCTATTCACTTTTAAGTTTCCTTGTGGGAAGAAATAGTTCTGCTGTTTGGATGATGCTATTTTGAGGTCTTTCACTTGAATCTCACTGCTGGCTAATTTGTAAGAGTTCAAGAAAGGCTGCATATTATTTATATACTTTATATTGTCAGAAGCCTGCTTAAATTTCTAAGACTGATAACTGAAATAAACTGAGATCCAAAGTGGAAAGTGGTTCCTTTAACAGAGAAACCCTTAGGAGTTGCTTTTAGGAAAATTCCACTAACCTTATCTTTGCAATGTCTTTTCCAAATTGCTTTTTTGCAGGTGGCAATTGCAGTCAAGCTCTTTGTGAATGTAAGGTTCTAACAGAGATTTGGTCATGAACGCCCTATGCCTCTATCTTAGCTTGCACCTCATATCATTGACTCCTGATTGTTGTTTCTAGCAGCTACTGGTACTTATTCAGAATTCACGTTAAAGGTCTCTTTTAGAACAAGGTTAGTAATTCAAGAAACAAAGGCACCTCATTGTGCAATAAGTTTCTGCTATTCTCTAACCTGTTTGGATGTAAGCTGCTACCCTAATGAATGGTTATGTGATTTCTCAAATGTGTTACAGGAACAAAAATTACACAAAAAAATTATTTTTGACTGTTTGGATTGCAAAATTACCAGATAAGAATGTAACACTAAAAAGCAGCTCAATTGCAACTTCAGATGGAATGACCACGCACACATATGCACACACAACCCCCTCTGCCAGATCCAGTCTTATTAAGTTGTTAATATTTGATCAATTTGAATGACCCTTATGTACTCTAGGTGTTTCCTGTACTCTGCAGATTTTAAAATGACTGCAACTTTATCTAGGTCCCTTAAGGGACGCTCCATTGTTCTTCTCACTAACTTTATCAGATCTATCTTTCAGGACTAGAGGGGGAAGCATTCATTGCTGGTAGGAAGCTGAAAACTAGTGAAATATTGCAATAGTGCAAAGTATTCCCTTGATAATTTTGCTAATTAAATCGTTATGCAAAAATTGCCAAGTAATTTAAATACCAAGGGAAGACTTGCTGGTTTTTTCTGAGGTATTCCTACCAATAGCCAACCCTTAGAGCACTCATAAAACATAATGTTCCATGAGGTGCAAATTAAGATTTGCTGTTTTGAAGTTGCATCAAATAATTGATCAGAAACTGTAACGGGGATTATAGAACAAGATCAGAAATTAATTTTAGCAAATAATTGCAAAAATAATTGAAGTTACAAATCCTAAAAACTGGGAAACATTTCCTTTTAACGCCCACAGGGATGGGACTTGTGGCTTTGGTTAGGATTAACACTAGGAGATGGAGTGAATGAAAAGAACAGAGGGAGGTTTAGATTGCATTAAAACTATGACATAACCTATCTTAAGAAAGAAAACAAAACTTCCCAATCCTGTGTAAAGGTAAAATTTAAGATAAAGGAAAACTGTTATTTCCATTTTAAATACTGCAATTTCTTAGAAATACTTTGATCATTTACAAATGGCCAGCTAGTAAAACCTCGGATGTCATAGTTCTAGCAGATCTTTTAGGTTCTTATTTAAGCACCTTGTGTCTCCTTGCTGATGTACTTACTGAGTCTATTCATCCATTAAGACGACAAGTGGACTAAATTCCTAGTTACGGGGAAACAAAGAAAGAGATTTTTATTAGTAATTTTTATTTGTTTAGTGCCAAGCGTGTCTTCAGTTTCCAGTAACTTTTGAAAAATGTTGAAAACCTCACCAAAAAATCTTGGGTCTTTTTCAAGAACATGATTCCTTGGATTCTGTTACCAGAGATGTAATCCTGCTTCTGTTGAAAACAACAGAACTATCACCAGTTACATGAGTATTAATTTAGGCTCACTGCTATAGATCTGAGAAACAGAGAGACATCATGTCAGCCTGCTCAGTATTGAAAAATTTTGTTTGGGTTTAAGTTGAACAGTCTGAGGGAAACTCATACTGTATGTAATCAAATGTTTTCAGAATCACACATACAAAAAAAAAAACCCCAAAAGACATAAAGCAAGAACACAGATATTGTGTAAAGCCTCTTGCATTTTTATGCAGTTTATCTTCTCTCACAAACAATATTCCACGTGAATGGTAGACACTGGGTAGAATTCTGCCCTTATTAAGTTCAGCAGCAAAATTATACATGGATCTTACGGCTATGGAAAAAAGCCCCCAAACCCTAGCACAGCCTGTTCAAATGACATGGTACCTTTGCCGAAAAGAGTGGTGCACCATTTATTCTCAAAATTATTTCCCAAAGTTATTGCCATTCCCTTTTACTCATCTGTCACTGATTTTTAATGTTTCAGAAGTGTTTATCTGACTTGAAGTGGAACTTACTAAAACCACTCCAACTACTCTTATTATTTTCTGTTACAGAAGTTTAACTGAAATTGAAGGAATGACATTCAAACTAATATTTTTACCTTGATGAAGCATTGTTACTTACACTTACTAATTCAGAGTAAGGAAAAATTGGAATATTCTTGCAAAATATTCTGATCTTGATAAAACTACATTTTCAGAAAGAAAACTGTTCTTTCAAAACATAAAACAGTTCTGATCTCACAAATTCTTATTTAACTACATCTAATTCCATGTAATTTGAAACTAGAATGAAATCCAGAGGGTGCACTACGTACCAGAATTTCTGCATGACTAATCCTGTGCAGTTAACAAGGTTGGGCAGCTCTATGTATAATTCATGGCTACTCAGAGGGTATCTTGGGTCTTCAAGTACAGCTTCATCTCGCAGAATTCAGATTTAAGGTTTGGTGTGAGAGACACAGCACATAGTTCACTTCTGGGCTACTGTGGTGTCTTGAATAGAGCAGGTTTCCTGTCGCTGATGGAAGAGGTAAACAGCTTTAACTAAACATCTTGATTAGAGTAGCCCTTTGCCTCCAGAGGTGGTCTGAGTTGTAAACATGAAGTTGTCAGAGGACGTTATGATTAATAACGCTTATCTACGAAAGAGAAATCTTGTGGCAGAGAACATCTGAAACAAATAGGATGTGTCGGGATACATATTAAATGGGATAATGTCTCATTCCTGTAATTGAAACACTCACGGAGAATCTAATTAACCTTTCAAACGCTGATTCCGGAGTATTTTTGGCATCAAGCCCTATTTCTTGAGGAAAACATCAGATGCCAGCACCAAAATGTTTTGTTCTCTATTTCACCTATCTCTTTGGGAAAACTTCAAGCTCAGCTTTGCCTCACATCTATTTTGTTCTTCTCGGTGTCCATTTGTAAAATACAAGTCAATTAAGTGTTATTAATTCAATAATACGCTATGCTTGCTCTTGTGGCCTGCTCAGCAAATTTCATCACCAGACCTTCCCTTTGCTGAGGAGTCCTGAGGGAGTTTAGTTATTTACAACAGATTTTCTTTTTTTTTCCGTTTCTCTGCAAGTTAGCCTGTTGTTTCCTATTCCTTGGGGAATGAGTAAACTATTTAAGAAATTCCTCCCGAGCTCAGGTGTCCTTCACGAGCATGGTTCTGTGGACCAGTTAATTAATCCATGCTTGCCACCTTCCTCTCAGAAATACTGGGGTTTTTTCACCTCCGCGCGGTAAGAGCTCGCTCGCCAGGGCTCATGAGACCCACCGGGGCTCGGCCCCGCTGGGGCACACTCCGCTTCCCCGCGC
>NW_009185690.1:36491-43644 GCF_000690835.1 Fulmarus glacialis | reverse complement strand
CTATGATTCTATGATTCTATGATTATATGCACAAATCAATATACTTGTCATCTTTTAATATAGGATCCTGAATTTATCATGAATCCCATTTCTTTGAATCAGAATATATTGAATTTCATCATGGAAGACAAAGGCCTTGAACCAACCCATCTCAGTTTAAGCATCTAACTAAAAGCTTAATTAAGGAGTCCTGTCATTTTAGTTTCTCTCTTGTCCCTGGGCAGAGATACGTTTGAGAGCTGGTTCAGCATACCTAAGATCTAAACATAAGTTGCCTATTTCTTTTCACTAATGCAAGAGAATTTAGGATCATGGTGCTCAACTTATTTGCACACTTATTTGCAATAAGTGCACACTTTTAGGTGGGGTAAACCTACACTGTAATTGCATTTTAAGCTGCGAATTAGGACTAGAATTGCATAACTGAGGCCAAGCTTTAAATATTTATTATCTCACAGTGTACATTTGTTTGGATTAGTACTTAAGTCTTTATAGAAAGCAATAAAAGTAGTAATGCTCAGACCACAATAGAAATCTAGATATTTGTGAAGAGATTTAAACCTGTTGTTCTGGTTCTTGTTTATTAACAGCATGTTTTGTTTAATTCAGAACTTGAAATGTGTTCAGCATAATTCAGGAATAAACATTGTCCCAAAATGCTGGCATTCAAAGTAAAAGAAAATACAGTAGGCAGGATGAACTGGAAAACCCAGCTTTCTACATGAACTATGAGAAAATGCAGGGTTACTTTTAAAATAAATAGACTTTCATGCTTTGAGGTGTGTGCCTGAAATAAGAAAAAATTTCTGCATGGACAGGTTTTTCCATTACAGGTTTCCTTATATCTTCTTCCAAAACATCCTTGGTCAGATAGATGTGCAACATGTCACACTGTGCACTAGATCAACTATTACTCTGATATGATGTGATTCTATGTGTAGGTGAATAAATATATCTTACAGGTTTTTCACTTTTGCAACCTACATCACTGAAAAATATGTGAGTTCTTTCCCATAAAATGCACAAGCTCTAAGTATTTTTATGAATGCTGGTAAGTATATAGAAAATAATACACATATAAGTGCTCTGCTGAGTCAGTGCCTCAAGGCATACTGCTACTATTATTGCTGTTGCTACTCTTGTAATTATTAAAGACCTTACAAAAAGAACTTTTAAGCTTCAGGACCAAAAACACCTAAACCAAGGTACTTATATTTCTGCAAGTTTTAAGCAAAGTGCTTGACAAAATTTGAAAGCTCTAAGTCAGGGAATTTGGGAAGTGAGGCAATGAGACCAGCTATTAAATCATTTGAAATATACTGTCCTGGGAGACATCTTTGTGAGGATAAAGTGGAGGGAAATACTGAATAATAAGGATTTATGCTGGCTAAATAGTGACAACTGGGCATGTATGTTACCATGATCTGCTGCGACACTGAGCAAAGAGATTGTGAATCCCGCAGGCTGTTAAGAACTCTTTATTAAAGCCATTATCTTTGTAGGGATTTTGCATAGCATCCAGAAGTTAATTTCTTTTTCCTTAGCAAATAATTTTTAAATTAGCCACATAGCATATACCCTTGTGCATAGTTCACCTTCAGGCTTAGTTAATGCAATAAATGTGAAGTTTCCAGACCAAGCTGTTTTTGAGATAAGCAGTGGAAGCAGAGGTAGAAAAGAGCCTGTGCAACTTTTCTCTCACAGAGTTTCTGTGCTTAAGTACAAGTTTCCGAGCAGGAGACAGGAATTAGAAGGGAAAATTCTGTGCCTTATCTATCATAGAAGATTAGACTGGATGAGCACAACCTCAAACTAAAATGAGGATCTGTTTGCTAGACCAGTGAATGTTATTCTTCTAGTGAGACTGGAAACTTGTATCTGAACTGGTTACCAGACCTTAAGGTAATGTGTTTAAATGTTATAAAGGGTTCTGTATTCACAGGAAAAAAGAAAAAAAAAGTATTTCTTGGACTAAAACTACTGTAGTGACTTTTTTTCCATTGTAGCAGCTTTTACCTAATCAAAACCAAGTAGTATATGACACAATGAAAAGATGTAAATGGCTACTCACTGAAAATGATACCTTAATTATATCACTATTATATAATATCTTACCATCTTTGCCAGTATCTGGGGTGCCATTTCCTGGTTTTGGGGGGAAGATCACTTAAGATGGATGATGATGATGGAGTCACTGAAGGGAATTCATCTAGACTAGTTAGCTAGGAATAAGATTTAGAAAAATATATATATACCTTCAGTGTATAGTTAAAAATTGTAATAGGTGATTATTTTCAATCATGAAAATTATTACATTATCTATATACTCATTCACCCATATGAACAGTCTGATAGCCTGTTCATAGTAATATGATCTGCCCTTTTCTGATCTGTTGTTTTCTGGGCTGATAGGACCTGAGGAAACTGTACACAGCTCCTGGGATAAAGAGCATGTCTTGTTCACTCAGCAATGAACTTTTGACCAATATATCAACTTTGGCAGTCTCTCAAGAATACCTGTGTGGACCTTTACCTAAAGCATGGTTAGCTGAAAGTTAAAGATAGGAAAGCTTTAGGATTTTTTACTTCAAGTACACTGCTCTTTTTCTAGAGGTAAGGAGTAGATCACATTCTCATAAAAAAGAAGTAATAAGGCATAAAAATAAACAATCTCCTGATCACACTACATCCTGAATAATCCATGTGGCTGGCTGCAGAGGTTGAGATAGATGCTGGCTGCTCTGCTGTCTCCCTGGAGGAGACTGTCAGTGGACGGTGTGGGTGAGGAGGTGATGTCAGTCATGTCCCACACGTGCTGCTGAGAATGGATGAGCTGAGATGGTGACTGAGATGTTCCCTCCACCAGCACGAAGAAAACTACCAGCTCCCAAGTTCCAGGAAATTAAGAAAGTAGGAAAAATATGCCTAAAAGAGTGCTTTTGAGAGGCAGTGTCTTTCCGGACCACATGTTCAACACCTAGGTCCAGAATTGAAGTCTACCTTTAAATCAGATTGCTTCATAAAGATGAAGAATATTTTGTACTTAAGATGTTTTTAAAGTATGGGCACTTAATACTTAATGGTTTTACAACTGAGGCAGGATTTGCACTGACAATGGCTAATATATTAGGCAAGCTTAGCAGATGGGTTTTCTCGTCTTTGCTTTCAAGTTTCACATTATCACCAGGATAATATCAGTAAGTGTTCTGGGTGATCAATCAATATTTCCGCTTTTATCTGGTATACTGAGAGACTATGTAGATGTCTTGTTATTGTAGTCTAAAAACTGCATCTAAAAGTTTTCTTTGATAGAATTAGTTGGTTAACATATGGGCAACTAAGTAATGCAACAGAAAACATCGCTGCAATAACAAGAAAAATAATCCCCTCTGAAGTGACTTATTTCCTCTCCCTATTTTAAATTTTAAGACACAACCTTCAGTAGACTTTCTGGATAAAAAGCTGATTTTCGCTTTGTTTTTCAAGCTGTAGGTGCTCAAGACCTGATCATTATGATTGTTATTATTATTGTTGTTGTTGTTGTTATTGTTATTGTTATTATTATTACTATATATGGCAATTTATCTGCAAAACCATTTTGGTTTTGCAATTTCAAAAGAACTTGTAGGTAATGTCGCTCTGCTACTGACTCATAGACAACTTACAGCTTTGTGCTTTGCCTTGTGACATCTCTAACAGTAAAAATATACAGTACTCATACCAGTATCATTCACAAGATAAGCAATCAGGTACAGTCTCCAGGGGAAGGAGATCAACTACTCAGCTAGTCAAATACTGCCATCAGCACAAAGTGTAATTGTAGAAAAGATGTTATGTGACTACCATCGTTAAGTGTTGTTCTTAAAGAGTGACAATTTTGTTCTGTTTTGCAGCTTATTTTATATAGTGTACATTTACAGAGAAACTTCCTTCTTTACCATCTTCACCTAATCCCACTCTCTGTCAAATGCTGTTACAAAACTTAACCTTTTGTTATGAGCAAGAGTGAATCACTTCTTCAAAACTGAATTTAAGTTCCCAGATTCACAGCCTGGCTGAGGAGATACAGCTGTCACGCCTCCATTATACATTCAGCCTCACAGAAACTGAAATAAACAGCCTTGTAACTGTTACTCCATTTTCACGTTAGGTTTGACAATTCAGTTTTACGTGTGAAAGTTTACAGGACATTTTCACATTCACTCCAAACAGTCCCAGCAAATCAATAAAGGGGATTCTGGACCACCTACCATAAAACATCTGAAGCAGTCCAAAGCTTACTCTACTAGTCGTTAACTTAACTAACTGCTGATCAGACAAGACCCAGAAAGTATATAACACCAGATCCATTCACTTAGATTGTCAATATATGGCTTTAATTTTGTATCTTAATAGGACAATTGTCTAATTACCAGAAGATTTATTTGTATTGGTTAGTAAACAAAATTGTTTTCCCCTTAACAAGAGAGTCAGTGGAATCACAGTTGGCATTTCTGTTATTTCATTTTCTAATTCCAAAAGCAGCTGAAGAAACCTTAATGAGGTGGAGGTCTTTAAACTGTCATTAATCTCTGTCTAAAGTCCTTTCATAGGATTATTAGTCTCAAAAAAAACCCCAAACCAAAACCAGCACAAAACTCCCAAACCAAATAACCAAACAACCCTCCTCCCCCAAGTGAAAAATCAATTATCAGTCTAGGGGCTTTCTTCCTGTATGATATGAAGCATCCCTACTCTTTTGTAATCAAAATTTGAAGGGCCTGGAGGAAACATCCATTTAACAGAATAAATAAGCATATTCAAAGCAAGTGGATATCACTTGGAAGGAAAATCTGTGTTTGCTTATGTTTTGTGTAGCTGTAGTATGGGAATGCCAACTAACAATCACACTGCAAAAGTGACATTTCCATCATGTGTTTCTGCAGCACTATATGCAGTGACAATAAAAATTCCAAGATGTAAAATCTTGAGCTGTTTTGTAGAATTTGATGAAAGTCTGGTGTCGGTCTGGGTGAGCCAGAGAGATAGATGAAGACGACTGCTATGCATTGTAAGTTTGCAAGAGAGCACATTCCCTTACTGCATTTCCTATGTTGTGATGAATAGTTATAAATAATTTGCATAATATATACTCTGTTGCTTTTGGTGCTGTTGAAAATACACAGTAGACACTAGTTTTAAACTTGCTTGTAATGGACTTGCTACAGGGTTGAATTTGCTTGTTTATTTATTTTATTTATTTACTGTTTCAATGAAAAAAAAGGACATCAAAAGCCGATTGCTTCCGGCTATTGAATTTATAAAATATCACTTGTAGAAATAAACTTTTATCTTGAACAAGAGTTAAAATTTAAAACAAGATTGTCTATGTAAAATCTGTAAATATGAAAGTATAAGAGAAGGTGCTAATCTTTAAAAACTATTTTTAAAAACTGCAAAAATGAATTATTTTTTTAAATGCACGTATCCATTAACAAAAGTTTCATAATGGAGGTTTCCACGAAGGTTCTTATTCATTTGCTTGCTTCTGTTTATGAAAGGTGCACATTTGTCTGTGTGAACTTTAAAAATTAATACAGCCATACATAAGGAAAAATCAATGCTACATGTCAGCATGCATATATTATGCCTGAGCTTACTGTAGAATGAAAGATATCCTGTATGGGTTTGTGCACTATTTGAAATCTGAAATCTTTCAAATACTTTGTAATCCAGACTGCATTACTATATGAAATATTTATGCTGTATTTAAATATCTTTTAGCTTTTTTTTTTTTTTTTTTTTTGGCTACTTTTTTTTTTTTTTTTTTTTTTGGCTAGTCTGTAAGTGTGACATTCTATTTAAAAGCTGGGCCATATCGATTTTTATTTCTATTTGAGTATGTGATTACATGTGGAAAACTCACCATGTTTTCTAGTCAAAATTGAGTAGACATTGTGTTCTATATAAAGTTAACAAGCTGCATTACTTCTTTGTTTGATCCATATGGTATTAAGCCTGGTTTTTGAATGTCAGCAACTGTATATGACCATTTGTACAAGGCTAAGCTTTGGCTACAAATACGAATTAAGTACACAATAATTTTTTTTTTTTTTTATGAAGGATGCTCTGTGGGAAGTTTACAACCTTTTTCTGTTGAAATCTTATGTTTAGTCTTAGTAGCATTTGTTTTAACATATCCTAAAAATTGTAAGATTAAATGTTTCCAATTTCCTTTCACATTTTTTTATCTTCCTTCCTTTTTTCTTTGTTCCCTCCACTTTCCTAAAAGTGATTAAATTTCAATTCATGATGATTCAACTGTTGTCTGACATCTTCTACTTGGAAAAACAAACAAACCAATCAAAAAAACACAAGCCCTAAAACCTCAAGCAAACAAATAAAAAAACCCCACATGTATCATTACTGAATCTCATGAAAAGCCACGCACTAGCCCAAGTTCAAGAAAATGGTACACAATTAAGCAAAATCACAAATAAAATAGGTGATTTTAACACTCGTGCAATCGTGTGTCTGATCAGTGGCAAAAGATGCATCATAGATGTAGGCTAGGCTGGTTTCGGTACGGCTGGATAATAAACATCAGCAGAAGTAAGGTCCTAAAAGGCAGTGTTGCAATGTCATACCAACAGAATCTAGACAAAGGCTTTAGTTTCCCCACTTCAGATGCCACAAACGTTTGAGTATTTGCAGTTTGCAAGATTCTTCTTCCAACTTGACAGAAACTTGCATTTTGTCTAGTAATTGGATTATGTGGTGGGTTGACCCTGGCTGGATGCCAGGTGCCCACCAAAGCTGCTCTATCACTCCTCTTCCTCAGCTGGACAGGGAAAGAAAATCTAACAAAAGTCTCGTGGGTCGAGATAAGGACAGGGAGATCACTTACCAATTACCATCATGGGCAAAACTTGACTTGGGGAAATTAATTCAATTTATTGCCAGTCGAATCAGAATAGGGTAATGAGATATAAAACCAAACCTTAAAAACTCCTTCCCCCCACCCCTCCCTTCTTCCCAGGATCAACTTCACTCCTGATTTTCTCTACCTCCTCCCCCCAACCAGCGCAGGATGGGGAATGGGCAATGTGGTCAGTTCATCACACATTGCCTCTGCCACTCCTTCCTCCTCCCACTCTTCCCCTGGTCTAGCATG
>NW_009185690.1:30831-36327 GCF_000690835.1 Fulmarus glacialis | reverse complement strand
TTCCTCCTCACACTCTTCCCCTGTTCTAGCATGCGGTCCCTCCCACGGGAGACAGTCCTCCACAAACTTCTCCAAGTCCTTCCCATGGGCTGCTGTTCTTCATGAACTGCTCCAGCATGGATCCCTTCCACAGGGTACAGTCCTTCAGGAACAGACTGCTCCAGTGTGGGTCCCCCACGGAGTCACAAGTCCTGCCAGCAAACCTGCTCCAGCATAGGCTTGTCTCTCCATGGGTCCACAGGTCCTGCCAGGAGCCTGCTCCAGCACAGGCTTCCCACGGGGTCACAGCCTCCTTCCAGCATCCACCTGCTCCATGGGCTGCAGGTGGATATCTGCTCCACGGTTAACCTCCATGGGCTGCAGGGGGACAGCCTGCCTCACCATGGTCTTCACCAGGGGCTGCAGGGGAATCTCTGCTCCGGCGCCTGGAGCACCACCTCCCCCTCCTTCTTCACTGACCTTGGTGTCTGCAGAGTTGTTTCTCCCACATATTCTCACTCCTCTCTACAGCTGCTGCTCCCCAGCAGTTTTTTCCCCCCTTCTTAAATATGAGGCGCTACCACCGTCACTGATGGGCTTGGCCTTGGCCAGCAGCGGGTCCGTCGGAGCTGGCTGGCATTGGCTCTATGGGACACAGGGGGAGCTTCTAGCAGCTTCTCAGAGAAGCCACCCCTGTAGTCCTCCTGCTACCGAAACCTTGCCACACAAACCCAATACAGATTAGCATGTCAGTGTTGTGGCACCTAGCTTCTACTTCTAGCATACAAAGTGTGATGACATTTTGTTGGTTTGCATATGTGATAAATGCCACCGAGTCCAATGATTGTTGATCAAGGAAATTATGAATGCTTACATGGTAAGCCATAAAAAAATTCTTTAAAAGTTACTCTTTTAGATATCTCAGTCAAAAATATTTGACTTCAAATCCTCAAACATAACAATGTAATTTTTCAGTATCACCAATATATAAAATATGAGGTAGCTGGATGGCATTAATTTGTTCAGAAATGGTACTTGGATTATTTACAAAAATCCCAGGCTGGCAAGCATGTTCTTGGATGGCTTTGGAGTTCTGTTAGCTTGTAGACTAAAGGAAAAGAAGGGAAAATGGAAACCCTAGGGATGAATCCTTAAAGTCTGCAACACTGAGAAATTTGGAAAAATCAGGAAGCTACAACAAACCCAAGGTTTCAAAACTGCGGGACTCTGAAGTAAGAGTGTGGATATCCACTGGAGCGAATCAGCAGAGCAAACCAACATTACCATTGGAGCTTGTGTCTCATCAGCTCAGCAGGGTGGGATGCACTAGAGAGGAAGTGGCAGCTGCTGCAGCATGCCTAAGCTCCGTATTTCCCGAGCAGAAGATCTTTCTTAAGAGACATGAAAAACACCAGTATCTCATGAGGTGTAGAATACTGCCAATGCTAAAATGATATAGGGGCAAAATAATGAAAAATTGAGAAAGCAAGAACAAACCCAAACTTTTCTGAAGTTTCAGAAAGGTTTATTTTCACTCAAAATCCAAACTGTTTCTTACAATACTTCCAAATATGACACTGCTAACCTATTCCTCCCCTCTTGTAAAGGTCCTCTCTTTGTGTTTAATAAACTGAAACGTGGTCTTCCCTTCACTGCTTTTTAATAAATTCCTCATCTTTACGTGAAGATGTTCTGTGTCTGGTCTGCTGACCTACCTCTCACCTTCTGACATAGCAAGTGGATTTAGCAATATAACTGAAGAATATTTTAAATCTGAAATAATGCTCAGGCTACTGTCTGATCCAAACCCCACAGGATACCATGCAATTCTTAGTTCCTCTTGGGTGAGCAAAACCTTCCATCTTTCACTGTAAAAAGCTCATTTAACACATTACAAGGTACCTTCTTGCCCTGTAAAGTGCAGGCAAAAAAAAGAAACATTTGAGGCATTACTACAGCTCAAGGGTGTCTTACCTGTACTGGAGAGGCCATTGGGCTATTCATGTTGATCACAAAGAGATAGTTCCAGAAAAAGACAAGACACCGAGAACATCTTTATCTTCTTCCCCCAACAGTAAGAAAACAAGACAGCCACAGGTATGATCTTACAGCTATATCCATAGCTCAGGAACAGTAAATGTTGTCCCTGGCTGCGTCACAGACTTCCCCTGGGATCTTTTGCAGTCATTTCCATCCAGACTGTTTAGATGCCTAAATCTTCACCCGTGATTAAAGGAAACTTGGAGAATCTGTGCTGTTGACTTTCAGGGTTTCGGTTTCCTAATGTAAAATGCGAATGACAAAGACTCTCTACTCTCTCCCACATTATAGTTTTCATCAGTATTAAGGGATGACAGCTCCAGTGACTGAGGTGATGTAATTATAATTTAGATCAGCTCATGAGATC
The DNA here is from genome assembly GCF_000690835.1 of Fulmarus glacialis. Taxonomy (NCBI): domain Eukaryota; kingdom Metazoa; phylum Chordata; class Aves; order Procellariiformes; family Procellariidae; genus Fulmarus; species Fulmarus glacialis. The sequence continues at coordinate 33,941 of NW_009185690.1, read as the reverse complement.
CATGTAAATCTGCATGTTGTGTTTGTATGGAGATACACTAAATCGGGGGGGTGGGGGAAGGGGGCGGGAAGAAATGAAAACCTAATATATTTGAATCAGCTGGATCTTGCACAGGAGTCAAAAATGTTTATCCTTGTCTTATCTTTCAATCTTTTAAAGTGTGCACACTGTTAATTGTAATGTAAAATCTACCTTAACTTCTTAGGCTTTGCAAAGCTCAGCATCTTGTGTTTATTACACCAACTTAAACAGCTTTGACTTTTCTTTTTTTTCTTTTTTTTTTTTTTAACCTGCTGTACTGTGCCTGGCAGGGATGGAGTTAATTTTATTTGTAGCAGCATGTACGGTGCTGTGTTTTAGACTGGTGACCAAAACTGTGTTGATAACACACCAATGATTTAGCTATTGCCAAACAGCACTTGCACAGTGTCAAGGCTTTCTGCTTCTCATTCTGCCCCCCTTCTGGCAATAGGCTGGGAGTGGGCAAAAAGGTTGGGAGGGCACATAGCTGGGACAGCTGACCCGAACTGACCAAAGAAATATTCTATAGCATACAACATCATTCTCAGCAATAAAACAGAGGGGGAGTCTTTCCAAGGTAGCCGTTGCTTGGAGACCAGCTGGGCATTGGTCTACTGGTGAGAGGTGGTGAGTGATTGCCTTTGCATCACCTGTTGTTTGGATTGTGGAGGCTTTTTTCCTTCACTTATTAAACTATTTTTGTCATGATCCATGAGCTTTTTTCGCTTTTGCCCTTCCAGTTCTCTCCCCCATCCCACTGCAGGGAGAGAGAGCAAGCAGCTGGTGGGTGCTTAGGTGCTGGCTGGGGTCAAACGGTCACACCTGGTGTTTATTCAGTACCATTCAACTGCTTGCCTCAAAGATGAGCTTCTGATTCTCACAAGGATATTCATTTTCAGGACCCAGGGAATTATCTTTATGGATATCACAAAAATCTGATAGGATCATTTTAACTGCTTTTTTTTTTTTATACAATGTGAGATAAATAGTTTACAGGGTCTCACATCAGGTGTAAATCACTGTAGCACTGATTCCAAACTGGTGAACTCCTTCTGCCTAGGACTATTTTTTTTAATTACTATTGTAACACGAGCATCAATTTTACAGTATTGCTGCCAATGTTTTCCAGAAAATATTTAAAATAAGTAAATAGTTAAATCAGTACATGAAAAACAGATCCTTCTAAGTCTTTTAACAATACCTGCAATTGACTTTCTTAGAACGCATGTCTGAAGAAATTATGTTTAAAGTATTGTTAAGAATGAGTAAATACTGCTAAGTATTTCTTAGAACTATCTTATTATTAACATTCAGATCTGATGCTTAAAAGTACGTTCTTACTAGCATTCAGACCTGATCAACTTGTTAATGGGATTATAGGGAAGCGAAAAGAAAGTCCCAAAAGGTAATGTTAAGCATATGACTTTTAAGTGACTTATTTGTTGTTTTAACATATCCAAGATGTCTGGGAAGTAGAATCAACACAATGGCCTTATAATATAAGTGAAAAATCTGTATATAGGTCCCATTGCTGACAGTATGCATTCATCTGAAAAACTGAATTAAGCATTTAATATGGAACCACAAATAAAACAGTCTGTTTTTACTGATGACGCCTTTCCTATTATCCGAAAACTTGTCTCATCTTCAGCACCACGAATTTAGTCTTGGGAAGGGTGTTCACAACAGTTATTCACATGCCATTCTGAAAGAAATCAGCTTCTATCAAGAAAGGAGTTAAGATATAAACTACTCAAAACAAAATTCTCAAATTTTACTTTGAGATCCTTAGAATTTCTCTCTTTACATTCCTTTCAGTGTAATTTCTATGTATCTGCATCTATACTGTTCCTGCTAGTTTAGACTGTTAAATCTTATTCAGTCACACTTGAATAAACTGTTTCTTTAATGAAATATAGTGCCTTCAAAAACTTAAGGTCAGAAGGGTGTTATTAAAGTAGAATTAAAAGAAGGATTTCACACACTCTTTGCAAGGCAGAGGATTCATTTACCAGACTTTTCTTTTCCTCTGCCTACAGACATTTTGCCTTTTAATCCTTCATAAAGATTATTTGATTGGAATTATATTAAAAAGTCTAAGCATTTGTTCTAACAACACGCTTGTAACCATCATCGGAAAATGTATTAAAGCTGCTGTCAAGCTGGCTAACTGATGTGAAAAATCCTTCTTCGATCCAATGAGGGATGAGTTTCATCACAGTTTAGTTTTATGATGAAGGCTGAAGAAAGCATATAAAAATTAACAGGAGTCTTAGGAGAAAATAATATAACTGGCTTGAAAAGATTTTAGGAAAAATACATTTTAAATTTCCAGTAATACAGAAAAAGTTTTAAAGCTTGAAGCTGGCAGGTTAATGATGCTCAGCTTATAAAATTATGCTCACTTATAAAAGCAGTGCATTTTAAAATAATATCAGCAAGACATCAAGGACATTGAGGTGCTGGAGCATGTCCAGAGAAGGGCAACGAAGCTGGTGAAGGGTCTAGAGAACAAGTCTTATGAGGAACGGCTGAGGGAACTAGGGCTGTTTAGCCTGGAGAAGAGGAGGCTGAGGGGAGACCTCATCGCGCTCTACAACTCCCTGAAAGGAGGTTGTAGCGAGGTGGGGGTCGGTCTCTTCTCCCAAGTAACAAGCGATAGGACGAGAGGAAATGGCCTCAAGTTGCGCCAAGGGAGGTTTAGACTGGACATTAGGAAAAACTTCTTCACTGAAAGAGTGGTCAGGCCTTGGAAGAGGCTGCCCAGGGAAGTGGTGGAGTCACCATCCCTGGAAGTATTTAAAAGACGTGTAGATGAGGGGCTTAGGGACATGGTTTAGTGGGCATGGCGGTGTTGGGTTAACGGTTAGACTTGATGATCTTCGAGGTCTTTTCCAACCTTAATGATTCTATGATTCTATAAGAACATTTACATCATACAGTTTAAATAAGATTAAAAATCATCAGTACTGTGATGAAAATACATGTAGCATTAGAGGAGACAAAACCTCACCTAATAAGCAATAAAACTAGAATTAGACTGGAAAGCGATCTGGGTTTACTTTTTTGTTGTTGTTTTTTTTTTTTTT
>NW_009185690.1:1292-30806 GCF_000690835.1 Fulmarus glacialis | reverse complement strand
GTAGGGAAGATAGTCTAGACATGCAGTTGGGTAACGAGTTGCTGTGCCAGACTGTCATACTAAAACAGATCAATGATCCATCTACTCCAAAATGCCACCTCAAACACTGATAAGTACTGCAAACTGCAGAGATAGGATTTAATACAGCAAAGAACAATGAAGAAAAAAAGCATTCTTGTTCATATTATCCATTTGACAATTTTTGCCCTGACATGCAAATCTTTACATGTACATAGTGTAACTGGGAAATGTTTGAATGGGAACAGTGGATAGGTACACAATTAGCTGATAGGGGCTAAAATGTTAGAAGCTTGGATACAGTAATATATAGCTGAAGTGACATTTCTAAGTCACTCATGATATAAAGGAGCAAGACTAACAAGTGATGGATCTATAGCCCCAACTTTACACACGGCCTTAAATTTTAAGAAGTATTAAGGGGTTTATATTTTTTTTAATTTTGACGGGTTTAAATCACATAAAGACCTTCTTTTTGAGGTGCTTAACGTTTTTGAAGATAAAACCTTCAAAAATAATTTTAGCAAAAATGGTATTCTCTTTGGAAAAATTTAAAGGGGAATAAATTAGTCTACCAAATGAAAAGAAAAAATAATGTCAGAAAACTTAAATTAAATGTACAGGATGCCAAAACAAATTTTATGATTTACCTGAAAGCAGATAAACATGCAAAAATATCACATGTATTGGAAAATAAATCCTGCAATTAAAGTACACTCCAGATATAAGCATTACACCCTAGTAAACTGCTTATTCTATACCTCTGATCCTCCTTTTTTATAAATTTCAAGCAATAAATCAGTTCTTTGGTATCAATATATATAAAAGACAAGTCTCTAAAGACACAAATGAAAGCATTAACAATTGGATATTTTAAAATCAAACCTTTACATCCCTAGTTGGCTTTTCCAAGTTAAAGTTCTGCATGGAGACCGGGGGAATAAGAACGGAGAAAGGATGTAAAGGTTCACCCCATTAGGTCTGAGGAAAACAAGAATATGTATCCCTGTTACAAAAAAAAAAAAAAAAGAAATAATGCACCTAGTACACTGGAGAAACTGGAAGCCTTAAAAGAATTACTCTCTTAACAATTCCAAGATCATTGTCTGCATATATCGTTTACCATATTATCAACTGTCTTTATTGGATATTTTCTCAGTGTTGCACAGTGAGGTACACAGTGAGGTCTGTGCCAGATTGTCCCCTTTCTCTTCACTCCATTTGGGACTTACTCAACCCCAGAAAGTACTAGCTAAATGTGCCATTAACCTGCGAGTAACGGCCGTTGATTAAAATCTGTTTTGTATGAAGGAATGAGGTAAAGAATGTTTTTTGTTGCAAGTTCATCTTCAATAATACCAGTTTTTATTTAAGAACCTTTGTATCTAGGCTGCTGGATCTGTCTTCTACTTCACTACCAAATCAGGCAGCTATCATTGTAATGCTTCTGAAAACAGTTCCTGTCATATATGAAATAGATTTTTTATGATATGGAGATAAAATGCCAGTCAATGGGCTAAAATAGCGTTGACCTGAAAATATAAACAAAAATTTTTAAAAGAGAAATTATTCCTTTTTTTCCCAACAAAACAATCTGAATGTTTACATGGAGAAAAACATTACAATATACCAGCTTTGAATTGTATGTCAAACTGAAGTTTTGGGTTTTTTTAAACTAACATTTCTGAGCTAACTACTTGTTGTAATAATCTTACAAATTATGTCATGTCCCTGCAACACTAACATAATATGAATGAAAGATACAGCACAGCCAATCTTTATCCAGCCTTTATGCAAATTTACAATCAGAATAGGAACTTTAATGTTTAAAAATTAAAGCTCTTGTTTAAAAATTAAAACATTTAAAGTCTTTCTTCTGATTATTTTTAAAAAGCACAAAAAAAGGGAAAGAAAACTAGTTAGCAGTCTTTCCTTTTTTAATTTTAAAGATATTAGTATCACAACTGATGTCACTTTCAGCAAGGTAATTCTGACCAGCAATTCCCTGAGAAATATCCCTTGTAATTTGTGTTATATTTAAAAGTTTCTGTTTCTTCACTGTAAACAGTCCTTCTCATACTTCAAACTTATGGAAAACCAAGTTAAAGAGAGCAACAAAGGTGCTTCTGAATGTGGTGTGAAATGAGAACTCAGAGTTCAGATACAAATTTGGATAAAGTTTAGGTTAGTACTCAAGGGTAAATCATGGTTCTGCGATGGGGTTTATATTTTGCAAACTTTAAAAATCAATATTACAGGTAAATAACATAAATTCAACAGTAGGTTGAGACCATAATTATTAGCAAGGTATTCCTGTGAGGTTTTTGCTGAATTTGAACCGGTATCAGAATACTGTCTTTTTCAAGTTAATATTTGATCTGGAGGTAAAATAAGGTGGGGTCAAATATTCTCTGGAAACCCCCTCAGAACTCAGAGACTTTAAATTTCCAGTGGTGTCCTCTGAGTCAGATCTAGTAGCATTTTTTAGGAGTAAGTTCCCTGAACAGAGACCTGTAATGCCATTTGAGATTCCCTAGATTATCTTAAACAGCCTCCTGCTGACAGTCCAGAAGGGAATGCAGATCATTCATAGCTTTTATGTCATACTTGCCAACTTCTTATAGATACCTTGGGTACCCCAGGCCTTCTCAGATGCCATTAAGTGTTTTTGTATCTAGGGAACTAAGCTGACCCTTACTGCTTTTCTCTCTGTAATCAGTTTTGAAAGAAGGAACAAAACACATTTGAGCAATAAACAGTTGCAGCAATCTAGAAGGTTTACCACTGTTTTTTCATTTCAGTTCAGACTTCATTCAATATTGTTATGTTCAAAATCTTGTTTAAGGGGAGAGAAGAAACATACCTTATGTATAAAGCCAATGATTTATTGTAGTGTAGTGGCTATTTTAACAATCCAATCCAGGAAGCACTATTAGTTCAGGTCAAATTGTTATAGAAAAGGAAATAATACTTCTCTATAGAAAAAAAAAAAAGTGTTAATAGCAGTAATACAATTAAAATGGTTACAGACACTTTGTTACTCCTAAGACCAATTTTGTCCAGCTCCAAATCTGCATTTCTGTAACTGACCATGGGTGAGTGTTATTTACAGCCATGGGGTCTCCAGTGCCAGCCTGTACTCCATCCCTTATCATGCCACTCCTGTGCCCTTCTGTGCTGCATCTCCACTTCTCAAGGTTTCTGCTGTCAGACCACATCTGTATCTCTCTATTCTACATCATTATCTTAGAACCATAAATATCTCATTCTGCATAGAAAAAACTACTTGTCACTACTATTTCTATAAAACTGTGATTGCACCATATAATGATAAGCAAAACAAATTAGCCATAACCACCTAATCAGAAGAAAAATTGCAAATGAAAACAAAGCTGCAGGCAGTTCAAGAAAAGTTCAGACAAAGCTATCCTGACAAACCTCAGTCCTAAGACTTTGCAAGCTTATTGCAAAGCTTGTGACCTTTACTAGCTGTGGGTATGTTGTATTATAGGCTACAGGATTACAGTACTTGCAGAGAAGGAAGTATTATCTCATATATTGCATCAATTTTAGACTCATGAAACTTCATCTAGTACAAGCAAAACTCAAATTTTAATTTCTTTATTTTTAAAATATAGCAGTGAATTTCACATTTCTGACTGGACGTGAAATCATTCATCAAAGAGAAGAAAATATCCGGACTATGGAACTTAAAGCACCTGACCTGTCTTCTGAATCCGGGAAGTGAACAAACAACCGAGACTGCTGCTATCCTGAGCTGAGTCTACTACCAGAACTGAGAAGACTTTAAGGCGGCTATTGCAGATGCCTTAGATGTGCTGGTTTTGTTTGTTTGGTTGGTTGGCTGGTTTGTTGGTTGGTTTGTTTGTTTTGCCTCAGCCGTATGTAGGGAGTTAGTATCTGGCAGGTTGTGAAACCAGTCTGTATAGCTTACTTGAATCTAAGCAATGTAGTTTTTTTTAAAGTTTATATTGATTAAGTTCAGTAAAGATGCCATAGCAGGAGGTCAGAATATGGCTAAAAGTAATGGTTTGCTTATTTCTGAGATACGTAAAGAGCTTTCACATAAAAAATCTATGCAGTTTTGTGGTCGTTTAATAGGAAATCTTGTGCTGTTTTGCCATTGTATTTTTGAGGCCTTAAGCAACAAACAGAAAACAGTGTTGTGTTAAGACTACTGAAGCTGTAATGGAGGGTGCTGGACAGCTCAGGAGCCATTTCTTTATTTAATTTCCCCTGAATGATCTCAGGGAAAATGGCTTAGTAGATGTGGGATACATCTATCAAAGCTCGCTGCTATGAAAGGACAGCAGGCATGAATTTGTGTTACTTTTGTCTACCTTTTTAATCCTCTTTTCACAAGTAAGTAATGAAATAAGTGTTTATTGAGCATTCCATTAACAGAAGGAATTTTGGCGAAACCTTGTATAAACATGTCAGAAGACAGATGAAGTTGTAGCTCCAAACTTCTCTGGCTGTACCTACAATAGAAAGCCTGAAGTAGACTTCAGAAGAGGCTTACAATAGATAAATTTTGGCTCAATTTAAATTGATAAATAAAGGCAGGCCAGGGATTAATCCCTGGCCCTGAAGTCATCTGGAAGAAGCTTGTTTCAGACCCACATTGACTCACTACATCAGATTTGTCTTGGAGAGATCTAGCTGGAGTAAATCAAACCTGAGCTATGGGCTAACATAACAATTAAGCCGAGTGAACAAGAGCACTTCATGTACTGCATGATTGTGTGCCAGGGACTGGTTTTTGGCCCTGAGCTTGAATAGCATGGCATGGCTTGTAGACATAGACCTGACTCTCCTGCCTTCCCAATCAGGCTAACCACAATGCATTGCCTATTGCAAATAGTCCTTAGCCCATGTGAATGACCAAATCGTGGGCAAGCATTGTTGGAGAGTAGCGGTTGGCACAGACTAAATGATGGGATGTACTTTTCTGACACTTTAACACTGTGGGTTTAACAGTTGTGTGTCTGTACCCATGACACATTCTTTTAACTTTCCTGGAATAAGTATAGTCTTGCAGATCCGATGCTCGAGGTTTCTCCTTGCCCCTCTTCTATTTAGTAATATAGATGCACACTGAGACAAATGCACTTTTTGCCTGCATTGTTGTCTGTTGAACTGTTTGTAGCTTGGCTTAAAGTGTTCACGTTATGCTTAGAAAAAGACAAACTGACGGACTGCTGCATATGACAGTCAATTTTTGCTGACCTAGCAGACTGCAAGACTGAGCACCTGCACATTGAGACAGTGAGTACGCCTAGAATCTGCCTTCTAAAAGGGATCAGAGGTCAACCCTATGCCCTAAATGGAGACCACACTTACAGATAAACAATACAGAAAGTAATCAAGCTTTAGACTCACACCTGACTGACAGTATGACAAGATTTCTATGTTTAATCTTTTTCTTTGTGAAAACGGAGAAAAGTTTTCAACAGTGTGGTTATAACTGTAACATGAAGCCACCATGAGCAGAATGCTCATTTGCTTCAACTGGATGACTGATGATCCAGTTGTGGTCTCTCCCCTTTCATAGATGTTTGCCTGCATCATAAAGGCACCATGTGGCTTTTCAGACATCTGGTAATGGCTGATCATATTCTGGACAAGGGCAACAGGACTTCTGTCTGGCCAGATTGCAATACAGCACTAAAATAGCAATGAAGAATCTTGCATTTTACTTGATTCTATTGAGTATTATCAGCCTCCTCCTTTCAGGAGCATTCAAGTATTAAATGAAAACCAGAACCCATTTATGAATACGTTGTTCCAGTTCTATACATGCTGTACAATTAAAGAGCTATTACACCAGTAACTGATTACCCAAAACAACTGCAGCCAACCATAAGGGAACACAAAAAACTGTATTCACCATTTGTTTAGTAATTTAAAAAATAATAATAAAATGAAAAAAAAAGTCCAACCAAGTCTAAGGGTGAAGAGAAGGTCAAATTTCAGTGGATTTTATTGATTAGATTTTGTTTACTGCTATGGGGCACATTCTTATGAAACGTGCTATGTAGAAAAAGAATTAAACCAAGCTAGAATGGCTCAGGGGCCTCCCAGGGCTTTTAAAGTAATGTTTTAAAATTATGTCTGCAAAGGGTAACATGGGATTCAGCGTACACCTGTAGGCTGTGGCAAATTTAGGCCTAATAGCTCTAAAACAATGTAAGCAAGCCAGTGCAGATAATGAATCTGCCTTCTGAACATGTGTTAGCAACAGATTTTCTAATGTATGGATAATGTAAATATATGTATGGTTAATAAAAATGATAAAATTAAGAGGGTGAATATAGCTGTTAAAAACATCAGATGACATTAAGGACCATCTGTCTGTTCGAGAGCAAAATATTTTTTGGTTGTTATATTGGTTATGCTTGGAGAATTAGGGCTAAAACTTTCTTAGCATTTATACAAATAAGGCACCACTCCTTCACTGCCTCCAAGTACCTTTCTCACAAAACTATAATAAATTGTGGTTGCTTAATAAACTGGGACTCTGTAAGTACTTTGAGAACATCTGGTTTAGTGCCCAGTCTTAAATAAATTTAAAATTTGATTGTTGATTTCTACCCATTTGAGCACTAAATACAGATACAAATATTGTATCTAGTATAAACATATAATAGACTAGAAAACTAGTTTTGTTCACTACAAAATCACAAAGCTGAATTTCAAAGGAGGCATGTTTTCACTAAGTGCTAAACTGTATTTCTGTGAAAACTTGAGTCACTCTCTGAATTATAAGTAATTTTGGGAGTTAATCCTCTCAGATTCACGGAGGCTTAAACGGTTCTAACCATTTTCCATTAGTATTGAGAATTCTGCTGAAACAGTTTGGGTCTGGCTTTTTTTTTTTTTTTTTAATTTACCCATAGATATAGAAAATGACACTTATTAGATGTGCAAGTAATTCAGGGAGCAGTCCAACCCTCAGCAAAGCCAATGAACCTTTTTCCATTGCTTTCAGTAGTGCAGGATCAGGGATATCTCATTTAGTGGGCAATAGGAATTTAAGCATGGTCTTAGCATTTCAATACAGGCTCCAGCTGTGAAAGGCATTGTGCTGGTTCACTGCACCCTTTAGGTCCCCTTACATGACTGAATAAAATGTACATTCATCTTTGTTGACCAGCAATTCCACATAAGACACTGAGTGTTGAAATGAGTTTCTATTAAAAAAAGCACTGCTGATATAAAATTGTCCTTATTTCTGGCAGTTTTAATTAAAAGAAAGGAAAACCTTTGCTTTATGCCCTCAGAATTACTTTTAGCCATATGAGGTGGTATTAAATTGTCACAGCGTTCATGGGAAAACTGAAACTTATTTAAAAGCCTAAACTGCATATATCATTACTAGGCTAAAACAACACTCTGTTGTACAATGGCATTCTGTTTTAATTGCAGTGGGCTAAGGACATCAGCAGGATAAAATTTGTAAGGAAATGTACCGTCTTCCATTAGTCACCTGGAATTGCCAGAAAAATTAGACAGTTTTTGGGCACACAAACCCTACTTGCAAACCTTGTCCTGTCCTTGTTAGAGAGAATAAATCATCCTGAAGGGATCCAAAAATATATATACAGATGTGAAGACATTATCTTAGTGGTTAAGAAATTACTGAAGTGTATTTTTATCCTTTAAGACCCCCAGTATGCGTGTATGTTTTCTCGTGCTACACACACATTAATTCCCACAGTGTATTCTTTCCAAGTATCTGGCTGCCTGATACTCAGAATTTTTTCTTGCAGGTAATTGAGCTAAAAAAGAAAGAAAAAAGAAAGAAAAAAAAAAAAAAAGATTAGTTAATTTTCGAAGAAATAACTTGCTTGTTTTGACAATTCTTTTACTTTTAAAAGTATAAGTACCTGAGAGTAAGTTCTTTGATAATTCACATTTTCAGAAAACTCCTCAAACTAGAAGAAAGATAACCAGAAGCAAAGCAACAGAAGCTACTGGTGGGCAATCTATAGAAGGAAAAGGATGAGAGAGACTAAGGTGTAGAATCAACCCCTTTGCTCTACTTTTGTAACCTGCACTGTGGCTGAAATACGAGTGACAGTTATTATTGGTTTTAATAGGTAATTCAAAGATTATGATATAGTACAAAATTTTCAAGATTTTATGGGAAATGTGATGTAAATGAAGGAGAATTTTTTGAGGAGGGGCAGCAAGGTCTGTTCCCAGTGGTGAAATATGTTCTCCAGTCTAGAAACATTCCAAGGATTTATCTATAAGCAGTTGTTCCATCTCATTGATTTCAACAGGCTATACTTGAAACTGAGTAAGCACATCCATTTTTGTTAAAGCCTGGATCTAGGTCAACTAGCTAAATAACCTTCCAGTACAAAAAAAAAAAAAAAAAAAAAAAAAAGGTTATTTAGTATAAAAGTCTTAATTTGAAACATCTCTTTTCATCTCTTTTCTGTATTTATGCTAAGGTAAGACATTTCAGACCAATTGAAAACAGAGTTTTCAATATTTAATTAATGGTTGAAATTGAAGTACACTATATGTTTTATATGTGTCTCATAAACTAACAGAGAGCTATTTAAAGACTGTTTTAGACATCTTAAATATTTTAGTGGAGCAGTTTTTCATTTTTTTTCCCACCTGTTAAGCCAGGTGCCACAGTCTCTGTGAACCCAGATGTCCACAGCTCAGAAGGAGCTGTAAACTTTCTGATAATGTGCTAAAACAGGGACTATGTGCATTAAAAAGCCAAGTCTTTAATACAAGGGCAATTGTATTACTTCATAAATATACAGCATATATAAATACATGTCGTGTATTGATGGAGTAAAATCTGTTTTTTTTTCAGTGTAATAACTAAACACATACATTAATGAGCATCATTTTGTTAAGTCAAGATCATTACCCATTTTGTTTTGATGGTAAGCTGTTTGACCAGTTTGCTCTGTAGTGCTCTCACAGCAGCACACAGCAGTTCTGCCTGAAGAAATAAGTCCTCATTTGCCAATGTACATATGTATGTATATGTTGATTATACATGGGAGCATATATGTATTTATAAACCTCTGTGTGTGTGTGTGTGTATGTATCTATGTATTTGTAAACTTCTGTATACATATGTATGTGTATTTATGTGCAAGCAGAAGTTTATAAATACCTAGATTCATATACGTATACATAAATAACACATTGCAAATATTTAAATATTCTAGATCTACAGTGAACATAATCTTTCAGAATAACTGAGGTTGCTCTGTGGTTCATATAAAAATTGTTGTTGGTCTTAGTTTATTATGTACTGAAGCAGTGTCCATAACTTACACACTCAAAAAACAACAGTATTGACACCCTTGTTAGTAGTCTGATTAAAAAAAAATACTTGTTCGAAAAGAATTACAAAGTGAATCAAGCCTGTGTAACCTTAGGCCACTGAGACATGAGCTTGGGGCACTTACCTGTCATGTATTCCTTTACACCTCTAAATCCCCACAGTAACAGACCATCTGCACCCGTAATCACATGGACAGACTTTAGAGCAATACACCTTGTTTATAAAGGGCAATTCTAATTTACAACCAACTCTATTTTGGGAGGTACTCTGGGATCAAACCTCTGATGCTTTCAGATCAGCCATCTGTCTCCACTCTTGCCAAGTTATCTCTAGGTTATGCTCTTTCCCCTCTTCAGCATATTATCCTGTCTGTTGCACACTCACATAGAGGGAAGATCAAGAACATTTGAGCAGTTAAGACAAGGAAGAATAGTCCTACAATATATGTTTACATACTCTTCTAAGCAGATATGGTTTCAACTAAGGGATGAGGCAGCTTTAGGCACTTTCTGCTGTGGTATTTGCTGCTTCTTGTGGCCCTGATTTTGAAAGGGACAGGGGCTGGTACAGGGACAGGCCCTTTGCACAGCCTGAAACCATCAGCACTGCCCACCTAGGTCTGCGCTGTAGGGCTCTTGGGGGCTGGAATATCTCTGTGTGGCCCTGGGCATCTCTGCCCAAATCCATCACATCACCCACAAGCAGCTCTCCAGAAGAAAATAGCTCTCGTCCCTTGCAAGCTGCAGCTACATTCGCTTCTTGAAGAATGTCTACCAGATAAGTTTGATGCCAGCTTTACCAGTCTGCAAAGTGGCTTATCCTGAAGATAAACCCAGTTTACAGCAAGATAATTGGTACACAGAAGTGCAGTCATTAGGCGAATCCAGCACTTTGGACCACACTTGTGCTTCCTTAAAAGTGTTCACCTGTAAAGTGCCCAAGCCATGTCAGGCTGCCTAGTGTCCCTGCTGACTTTACGTGTGGTGATGTGTCACGGAGGTGCAGCAAGTTTTGGACAGATAACACAGGCTAAATTACTTCCTGGAAGAAGCAGAAGTGGGACCAAGATTTCAGCAAATCTCCAAACAGCATGTCATTTCACTGCTCTAAGCACATATCCCATCCATCAGTGAGAGCAGCCACAAGCACCAGAATCTCTGCTGCACTGGAAAGGATGTTAGCACTCATGTTTCTGGGAAGAAAAACAGGAAAACAGGAATAAAATATAGGGGTTTAGGGGAAAGATAGCTAGATCAAGCATTTTGTTATTTGCAAAGAGGCATGAAGAAGTTTTTGCTGCCTTCCTTCAGCAGATTGATAGACCGTGACCATTGTAAAACTAGCTCCAGTACAATCCACACAGCTATGCTGAAAATCTGTCAGTTTCCAGAGTAGCACAGTTAGCAAATTTCATGTTTGCTAAATTCACATTTGTATCAGCTGCATGATGTAAAAACCTAAGGAAAAAAAAAGAAAAAAAAGTTCAAAAATGCCTTTAAGAACAGCTACAGTGAGTGGATTTAGCAGTCTAAATACTATTGATAGAATGTTGTAAAAATAGAAGTCAGCATAATCACGTCAGCTCTGGGAGTGTCTATCATTTTGTTTAAATAGCCACTAAATCTCTATAGAGAAATTCTGTGAAATGGTACCAGGGCAAAATAAAATTTGTTTTGAATAAAATATTACAAGTCTTTTTGAGGAAACACCTAAATATTTATAGTTATGTTATTATTCACTAGGTATGTAAAATATTCAGGTGATCTTGGTTTTGCTTCATGCAATCCCTGCATCATCCAATTCCTGTATCAGTTTCAAACACCGTCTTCTTTACTATGGTGTCAGGGAATGCTGAAAAGAGTACCAGCTGAATTGCTCTTTCAGCATCAGTCTTGTGTCATTTTCTTGAGAAACCCGCCTAGTCCTGGTGTAATTAAGTCCTCATGAATTCATACCCTTTATATCAACATTACTACTTTGACTATGGGCGTGACTTTCCAATGGTGTTATAGAAATATAACTTGCAATGAAGACAAAAGTAATGTTGACGTAGCTTATTTTTGGATAAGGAAATAGATGTTCATTCTAGAAACAACTGCACAGCTGGATGCAGCTACTGGATTTGCTACCTCCCTCCCAGATTCCACCTCACACTTTCCTATTGAAACCACTTGTGGATTAGTATTGCTCTGGTCTACTTCTGTGTAAATGAAATGGGTTAGCAAAGGGCTGTTATTTAAAAGTTTCAGGCCTGTGGACAGATATCCTGGACACACCTCCACTGTTGAGAGATTTTGCCACCCAGCATAGCTTGCTATTTATTGGTATTTCTCAACCAGGCTTGATTTAGAACTGTTAAAATGTTCCCAAAGCTTAGTAAAAATCAGCCAAATGAAGTCAGACCTTGTATTTCAAATGCTTGAGCTGATCTGACCAGGCAAGGAATACATTCTTCATTATTTTCAGCATCTAAAGTTCAGACAGCTCTCACTTTCCATCACAAAATTTCAATTCCTTTAATAAGAGTTAATGAAAACAGGTTTTTTTATTTTTTTTTTTTTTTTTTTTTTTTTTTAAATAATTTTAAAAGAATGGAACTTTTTTATTTAGTATCATTTATCTCTTTGTTAAACATTCCAGGAAAATTTGAGATTTTGCTGTAAGGATATTTCAAGGAAGTGGGAACTTATATTAAAATATGCTCCTTAAAGCAATAAACAGCTATGAAAAGTTGCATTTAATTATAAGTAGATGAGTAGAACATCTGGTCAACGCACTTTCTGTTAAGAACCTGAATAGAGTTCATATGACTGCTGAAAGGGATATATTTTCAAAATGAGAGTAAAGAAAGTCAGGCTTTTTTTGTGAAATATTGATGCAATTCATGTCTCAAACTGCTTCTGAATGCCACAATATAATTCTCTGAAGTGACATTTTTTTGGTATCAGTGAACAAGTTGAGTCAGAAATGAGACTTCTCTAGCCTTTGTCTACTTTTAGTGTCACATTCTGTTTAAATCTTTCTGAGGTGCTTAAACACTTAGATAAACACAATTTCTGTTCCATTTTCAGGAAGCTTAAATTGGAAGTGCCAAAATATTATCATATAAGTTATTCTTCAGGGACTTTGGCTTAAAAGTGCCATTGGCAAAGTAAAATATCTGAAAATCTGTTTTCATGTAATTTTCTCTCCCATTTCAGTGGTCAGAGATTCAGGAATTCAAATACTTCAGATACATTTCATATCACTATTTAAATTTTAGTATCTTTAGAACCTTAAAAATAATGTTTTTGAGGTAAAGGAGTCTAAGTTCGAACAACATCTTGTAGAAATATTCTGGACTATCGCATCTCCAGCAATTATTACATTGTGTCAAGTATTAGTCTAGTTCTTATTGTTTTAGACTGTCCTCTTTGCTGCCAGGACTGAGGTTCAGAGGTATATTTCACGTTGAAGAAAAACTCTTATTGTCTATATATCGTAATAGGCTATACACAGTGAAAGGAAAATCAGCTAGCTAATTGATTCTAAAGTCACTTATCAGCATACCAAACACTGGGACCTGTTTTCACATTTATTTTTTTCAGCTGTAGATCAATATAATAGATGGAATGCTGATTCTGTGAGAGTTTCTGTATTGATTACTTATGCCACACATAGCTGTTATGATTATCTATCTATGTATGTATCTATCTACCAACATTCGTATGTAGAAACACAAAAAATAGATACATATGTATCTACATATAGATATATGTGTATCTATAGATAGGTATGTAGATATATATGTGTATATATAAAAAAATATATATAATTAAGGTATACAATGTAATAAGGGTTTCTGGTTTTTCCCTTCTTTTTAAATTTTCTCCTTATTTCATTACACAAATGCTCTATCATACAAGAACACATCAAGCAATACACATCACAGAGTTCAAGTGCCACGTATAAGTTAGTAATCTATATGCAAAAGTTCACAAAGTGCCAAGTACTATCATCTTCTATGATAAATAATGACTGTACAAGTGTTTGTCCCTGAATCATAAACTTTTGCTGTCATATTCTATATTGAAAAAGCTGGAAAGTTGCAGTTTATGAGAAGCAATGTGCTATGGCATATGTATAGAGAACTTACATTCTTTATCCTTTGAGTTATTAATTAAAAATTTTGATTTTTTTTTGCCCCCATGAATTGCAGTTTTGCCAAACCTTTAGGTTCTGAAGCAATGATTCATGACCCTGAAATCTTTAGATTAGTTCTAACTTCAGATATCTAAAATATTGAATGGAGGAATATAATTTGCCTTCTTTTATGTGAACCTTTAGAAATAAAGTTATCATGTTTTTCCCTCTAACAATAGAACTAACAGCATTTCTTTAAGATTTTTAAGAGAATATTGAGATACATTATTCTTGTGACACTGTAAAAACACCACTGAATTCAAGTAAACACAGAAAAAAAAAAGCCTACTTCATTCTGAAACCAGGGTGGGATTTGAAACATAGAGAGCCCACTGTCGATCTCCCCTCTTGCTTCCTGAATAAAAGCAACAGGAATCATCTATGCGTGAGATCAAGGAAATAAAAAAATCAGTCAGATTTACTCGGTAGGCACCAAACTCTAACTTTACAGGTATCTCTCTGACTACAGAAGGAGCCAGCTAACAGCCATAGCATGCATAGGCTGAATTGCTCATTGACTTAAGCCAACAATGTGAGAGGCTGAATGCTTTATCTTGCCAACAACTGTAGGTCTGTTTGTTGTTTGCACATATAGCTTTCATCATTTTAAGCAACTTTCTTCCATTCCCTGGAAAAGTGCAAACTTTCTCTTATTAAAACGCATGTTAGTTTAGTAATACAGACTGAACCCCTTCTGAACATGTGTTACCTGCAATTTTCCAAGTTTTGCAGCTTAGCCGAATTCCACAGAGCTTTCTCAGAAATGGCAAAAGGGGGTATTCCAGATAGCAGGGCAAGCATGCTGCCAAATTTAAAATTGTTTCTCCAAGGCATGGACAAGCTACAGCTTTCTGCCAAAAGACTGTGTG
The DNA here is from genome assembly GCF_000690835.1 of Fulmarus glacialis. NCBI lineage: Eukaryota > Metazoa > Chordata > Aves > Procellariiformes > Procellariidae > Fulmarus > Fulmarus glacialis. The sequence goes on along the minus strand of NW_009185690.1, from coordinate 16,391 downwards.
ATTAACACAGAGCAAGCAATGTGTTTTTTCTTTAGACTCATACTGAAATTTATCCTTTTCTGTCTGTCAAAACACAAACCCAAACAGCTGAAAATAGTCTAAGACAGACATGTGAAAAACATGTCAGGAAAAAAGTCTTAAATGGCCAAATTTTATAGAAAGTCCTAAAAATAAAGACTTACAAAATCTGAAATAAAGTGGGTATGGACAGTTCTCTTATCCATCTTCTTCTCAAAATTTGAATTTTAGTGGGACCTTTTTTTTTATATTCTTTCTCTAAATTATTAGAACGCTCCTTTAGTGAAAGAAGCAAGGTGAGGAAGAAACAGAAAATAGAAAAATATATAATTTTTGCATTATCACATATAATAGAAAAAAGGCAGCATATTATGACAAAATTTTCATCTCATCACAGCCATGTTCATGTGCAGATCTGTCCATTCTTGTTAGATATTCTGTACAATCAAAATTTTAAAAAAGGAAATAAATGTCCCAGTAAATCTGTATCTCATATTTATGTTTAATCTGAAGTTTCTTCACATACTTTATCTAATACTAACAAAACACTGCAAAGAAAATGTGATTAATTTCCACCAAAGAGTAACTGTTCATTTGGAATTATTAATTTAAAAGCAGAGTAGCCCTGATTTAGGGGAATAAATCTCCGCTTCATTAAAAAAGGGGAAAAAAATAAAAGAGAGAAAAAAAAGAAACAAAATAGAAACTCAGATGCTGTTACGAGGGAGCTAAGGAAAAAAAAACAAACCAGTCTGAAAGTATTTAGAGTTTGTAAAAGACATTCTTTCTCCCACTCTTTTGTGATTTATTTCCCATAAGCTGTGTTCAGGTACAATAAAACTTTCGCTATTGTTTTAGTAAATCAGAACTATCAGTTCATGTCAACTCTGATTTACCAAAACTCACAAACTCTTCAGGTTTGAACCTAATGACTATGTTCCTATCAGTAAAATTAATAGAACAAGGACACAGATTTAAACCCTGGGCATTTTTTTCACTCTTTAATAGTGACCTCTCACTTCTGGTATTATTTTGGCTTGTGTGAACTAGCACTCTTCCAGGTAATGTTTAGGCCATTGATGGTTCCCAGCAGGCAGGATGGAAAAAGCCACTGTATTCTGGTGAGAAAGAGAGCTATGACGTGCCAGGAACCCTTAATGCTGGAGAATGAGCCTATTTTATTTAATAATATAGATGTATCGAGTGAAACTCTGGATGTTCACAGTAACTCTGTCTCTAGTACCTTACCACCCTGGACATAAATCTAGGAGCAGACTAGCTTTTATTTCTAACCCTACCAGAACTACTGCGGAGGTCATAAGTTTTACTGAACGCTCATTAGTCCTTATAGGTCCTTAGCTTTCCCATATGCAGTTTTCTTGGGACTTAAGGAACCAAAAAGCCAAGAAGTAGCCATAAACATAGCATTTCCCATAATCCACTCACACTTTTTCCACACAGAAGCCTCAGGCAGTGTGTTCATGAGCGCCTAGTGGTAACCTACCCACCTAATTGCACACTGGTGCCCTACTGTATTTCTAGGGCCTCCACAGAAACCATCTGAAGCAGTGTGGCCCTCAGTCATGCCCAGGTTCTTGCTTCTTATTTTGTGGTTTGAATTAAAAGCAAGTCTCAGAGCTCAGAGCTGACTGAGTGATCTCTTGGAAGAATCAACTAGATGTATCCAAAGTTTTCAGTATTTAATAGGGTATTATCGTGGTTTAACCTAGCAGGCAACCAAATACCACGCAGCCGCTCCCTCACTCCCCTCCCCCGCAGTGGGACGGGGAGAGAATCGGAAGGGTAAGAGTAAGAAAAACTCATGGGTTGAGATAAAGACAGTTTAATAGAACACAAAAGGGAAAAAAAAGAAGAAGGAAAAAAAAAAAAAGATAGAATATACAAAATGAGTGATGCACAATGCAATTGCTCACCACCCGCGCCGACCGATAACCAAGTAGCGATCGTTACTTCCTGGATCACGCCTACCATTCATATACTGAGCATGACGTCACATGGTATGGAATACCCCATTGGCCAGCTGGGCTAGCTGTCCTGGCTGTGTTCCCTCCTCCCAGTCTAGCTTGGTAGCAGAGGATAGTTGTCCTTGACAAGGTACTTAGCAACAACTGAAAACATCAACATTCTTCTCATACTAAATACAAAACACAGCACTAGGAAGAAATTTAACTCTATCTCAGCTGAAAGCAGGACAGGTATAAATAAAGGGCTTTAAATTTAATCATTAAAACTTACCAAAATAATAGTTAAGTTCACTAGTTGGTAGTGACAACATCAAATGAACAAAAATTGCGTTTGTGGTACTTTTGAAAGGTTATAATCAGTGGAAATAATAATAATTTAAAAAAAAAAAAAAAAAAAAACCTTAAATGGTAATAACTTAGCTTGATATTTTTTTTTCCTACTAATTTTCAGTCAAATTAGCATCTGACATTCCTCTGAACCTTTGCTTTAGTAGAATGGTTTAGGAGGCAATTTAGGCAAAATTGCTCTGTTCTGAAGCAATTATAAATGTGTTTTTAAAATAAGCCAATATTTGGAAACTAGTAATGACTTAACTTTGTCTACATCCATTGTTCAATAATATATTTAAGTAAGTCTTACTGTATCTATGTAAATAGGAGTGTAATATGCATGGTACTATATTTTTCATTTGATTATAGTACTCATAATCTGTATGTACTCATAATCTCTTTGGGAAACAATACCTTTAACATCAGTCAGGACCATAACTTTACACGCTGTAAAAAAAGAAACAAATCATAGTCAATTTATTCCTAGGAGAGTCACCATAAAAAACAAACAAGTTTTTTTTAATATTTCCCCCTCTGTCTTTTTGCTGCCAGCTGACTCTACAGATACCACATATATTGTTTTCATTTCTGTACATTGTAACCCACCTGAGAGTTCATAAAACATGTGCATGTTCTTTGTGATTCGGCAAACTCAGTAAATAGTAGAAATATATTAAGTTTGCACATCCCTAGTAGAACTGTTAGGGAATAAGAAACAATGACCCATACAAGAAGTCAGAATTCAACAGGGATATAAAGTAGATTGATCATAGTAAAAGAAACCTACCAAAAAAAAAAAAATTCAGTATTCAACTTTTTCAGGTCTCAAGGTAGATGCCTAGGCAGTTGAAACTGCAACCACAGCTGCTTTTTATTCTTATTATTTTTAATTAAATATGTATTTAACTAAACTTTGTGACAGAAATTTTTTTTCATGGACAGTAAGTGTTGCAACAAACTTTTTTCCAAGTATCTGACAGTGGCTACACAAATGCCATATGAAATGAAATCCATTTCCTGTGTGAGATTAATTTTGGAATTACCCAAGCCTCCACGTGGGGAATATAGACATAGGAAAATATTCTCCTAATTTAGATGCCTCTGTCATGTGCGTAAAGTTAGGTGAAATGGACTTGGACTATAATGGCACTTTGCCTTTTTCCAGATGAGACTGAAGAGATACAGATCAAGATTAGGGACTTCTTTTCATTTTCTCCCCAACCTGTCGCAATAGCCATTGCCATGGCATGAAATCTGATCCCTTCCTGCAGTACACAGAGATTTTTTAACTAGTTGGTTCTTTGTTCTGTACTTAGTTCTACATGGAAGAACTTGCACTATATGAAAAAATATTTAAAATTTATAACAACATTTTCTTCCCTACTACATTCTTCTATTAAAAAATAATTCTGACAAGATTTTCATATAACCCTGTGACCAGTGATTCTTTCTGTGATTCTAGGCCTTCAAAAGTATCTATCTAGAAGGAAACACTAGCTGTGGGGATTTACGTGATTATTAGATGAGCTGAATCTCAGTCTGTGAAGTCTAATATTAGATTTTATATCCAGAAAATTCACTAAGTAGCACAAATTTTCAGAATAGCTAAATTCCAAGCAGTCCTTAATAAAATTAGTGGATAATATTTGGTAATATTGAAGCACCATTAAAACCAATCAAATATGACATTAATGTTTTAACACCACAGAGAATTACTGTCCCTGCACGCACACACAAAAAACAACCCCAAAAAACAACAACCAAAACAAACCAACCAACCAAACAGGCAAACAAAAAAATTCTGTGGTATTGGACTGAGTTAGATACTTAATAAATAGCCTGGAGCTATTCTGCACTAGATGCACTAATATCTCCCAAATTTCTGTCCATCATTGCTGATATATGCCCATAACTGTTTAAGTACATTAAATTAGTCATCAATAGTAACTTCAAGAACTTATTAAGATCCAGTTATTTAATCATCATTTTGGCTTATAAGATTTTGTGAAACCTTGAGATAAAAATACTCAGCCTGTCAGCATACTGATAAAAACTTAACTTATTTACTGCCCTTTTCAAATCACTTCAGGAAGGAGTAAACATAATTATAACCTTTGACAAGCAAGGAAGAATGACTGGCTGAACAACAGCCAGCAAGTGAGAATTCAGTGTTTCCCAAAACAAATGTAGTACTCGATCTAGAAGATGACAACAATGCTGTTCCCATTTGCCTAGAAGGAGTTGTTATTTATATGCAAATTAAAATTTGGCATGGTAATTCTGGTCCACAAGTTAGATAGAAAGTATAAAATTTGGAATATTCACTGGTTTTGCCCAGCCTTATTACTGGGATCATGTTACTGGGGTCCCACCAGATATGTCTGTGCTGTTGAATAAAGGAGAGTCATGAAGCAGGCTTGACCCCTTAAGTCCACATTACTTAGTTGTCAGCTCACTGCATAAGTCTATTTGGGACTGCTCCAACTTATGTTGCTTACAATACTATCTGAGAATTGTCAGAGAATAGTTTACTTCCTAAACCTCTCCAAAAGGCAGTGGGGTGGACACTACACCATGCTTGGTACCCTGCAATCTCTGCAATCATCTGACACTCCTTCAGAAGACAATCTTTGCAGCCTGAATCCTCCCATGTTCTTTCATGTGCATCCCAGGACATGTAGCACATACTTCCAATTTTATTCTTCCACTGTTGAGAGGAGCAACATAAGCCAAGTTTTTTATTTCAGACATACAGAGCTGACAAAATAGCATAAACAACTAAGACGTAGGGAAATCCCATTAGACTCAGAACACCTAGGACAAAAAGATAAGGCCAATCCATTTTAGGAAGAGCATAATCAATGTGCCAGGGATTGGACCTTTTTATTTAACAGCATACATACAGTCAAAGACTCCTAAACGAAAACTGCTGACCACAAAGACACTAATGAAGATAGAAAGGAGATTTTAACTCCCTTACTTGGATGACTAACATAAATTATAATCTTAGATTTTATCAAATGTGAAAATCCTGCATTACTCGTTTAGTTACCAAGTCTATAATGGACAATTGTACTTAAAGAAAAACTACTGCTGCTTAAGAAAAGCCTGGCAAAAACTATCCCATGTAATTAGCTTGTTACTTACTTATTTTATATGGGGAAGAAGGACACTTCCTCTCTTTTTAATGACTTTTTTCTATAACAAATATTTGTTATGACAAAAGAACAGTAAAACTTTTGCCACCTTCCCATTCAGTGTTCAACGCCTATAGAATCAATTTTGGCATCTTCTCTCAAAGCATGAAGGTCCTACCTCCCCCTTTCACTAGATTTGAAATTTTACACTGACCTTCTAAATGTCTTGTCACTTAATCTGTAGGATATTGGACTGTTTTGGGCCTAAATGAATAATTATTTTCAAGAATGAATTACTTAGGAGTTGAAGAGTGTAGTCCAAAAAATTTAGTGGTTTGCTGCACTACCATATCAAAGGCCTGATACTGTAGTGTACAATGAGGAACTTGGTCTTTATTCTTCATATTTCTGCAATGATGTGACTTATTGTCTATATTCTGCTGTTCAGTTTGTTAGGTGTTTTTGGCCCACTTGTCAAACCCTTAGGGTGAAATATTTAACAGACATATGCAAGCACATCTATAAACTCCTTTGAAGATCTATATACCATGAGAGATTAAAATAAAGCACCCTCTTGGGTGAGGACGGATGAAGTTGATGTTATAGTGGATGCCTGCTATAGGCCATCTGTCCGGGAAGAACAAGCGGATCCGGCCCTCTGCAGAAAGGTAGGAGCAGCCTCACATTCACAGGCCCTGGTCCTCATGGGAGACTTCAACCACCCAAATATCCCCAAGAGGGATAGCCCAGCAGGACATAAGCAATCCAGGAGGTTCCTAGAGTGCATTGATGATAACTTCCTTCTCTTTAAAGGTCTGCTTGGAAGAGTCCCATGAGATAAGGCCCTGGAGGGAAGAGGGGTCCAAGAAAGCTGTTAATATTCAAGGATCACTCACTCCATGCTTAAGAGTCGTCCATCCCAACAAATACAAAGTCAGGCAAAAATGCCAGAAGGCCTGTGTTGATGAACAAGCAGCTCCTGGCCAAACTCAAACACAAAAAGGAAACATATAGAGGGTGGAAGCAAGGACGTAACTTGGGAGGAATACAGAAACATTGTTCGAGAATCCAAGGATGAAGTTAGGAAAGCTAAAACCCAAATGGAATTCAGTCTGTCCAGGGATGTCAAAAACAACAAGAAGTGCATAGGTGACAAAAGGAGGACTAAGGAAAATGTGGCCCATTGCTCAATGAGATGGGGGACCTGGTTACATAGGACATGGAAAAGGCTGAGGTACTGAATGCCGCCTTTGCCTCAGTCTTTACTAGCAAGACCAGCCTTCAGGAACCCCAGGTCCCAGAGACCAGAGGGAAAATGTGGAGTAAGGATGACATACCTTTGGTGGAATAGGATCAGGTTAGAGAATACCTAGCAAACTGGACATCCACAAGTCCATGGGCCATAATTGGATACACCCACAAGTACTGAGGGAGCTGTCTGATGCCATTACAGTTCCACTCACAATATTCTTTAAACAAACATGTTGACTGGGAGAGGTGCCTGAGGACTGGAGGAAAGTGTGTCGTCACTCCTACCTTCAAAAAGGGCAAGGAGGATCCGGGGAACTACAGACCAGTTAGACCCGCCTTGATCCCTAGATCCGGGGAACTACAGACCAGTTAGACCCACCTTGATCCCTAGGAAGGTGATGAAATAACTAATCCTGGAAACCATTTACAGGTACATGAAGGACTAGAAAGTGATCAGCAGTCAGCACGGATTCACGAAGGGGAAGCTAGCTTGATAAACTTCTATGATGAAATAACGGGCTTGGTAGACAAGGTGAGAACAGTGAATATTGTCTACCTTGCCTTCAGGAAGACTTTTAACACTGTGTCCCATAAGATCCTCATAGAGAAGCTGATGAAGTGTGGGCTAGATGAGCAGATAGCAAGGTGGATTGAAAACTGGCTGAATGGCCAGGCCCAGAGGGTGATGATCAGTTGCACAAAGTCTGGTTGGAGACCATTAACTAGCAGTGTACCTCAGGGGTCTATACTGGGTCCGGTTCTGTTTATCATCTTCATGAATGATTGGGGCAGAGTGTTGGGGCATCAAGTTTGCAGATGACACCAAACTGGGAGGGGTGGCTGATACGCCAGAGTGTTGTGCTGCCATCCAGAAGGAACTTGATAAGCTGGAGAAGTGGGCTGATGGGATCTTATGAAGTTCAACAAGGGGAAGTGCAAAGTCCTGCAGCTGGGGAGGAACAACCTCATGTATATGCTGGGGGCTACCTACCTGGAAAGCAGCTTGGCAGAAAAGGTTCTGAGGGTCCTGCTGGACACCGAGTTCAACAGAAGCCAGCAACGTGCCCTTGCAGCAAAGAGGGCTAACGGTATCCCAGGCTGCATTAGGACTGTTGCTAGCTGGTCAAGAGAAGTGATCCTTCCTCTCTACTCAGCACTGGTGAGGACACATCTGGAGTACCGTATAGCACATCTGTCCAGTCCTGGGCTCCCCAGTACAAGAGAGACATAGGCATACTGGAGAGAGCCCAACAAAGGGCCACAAAGTTTGTTAAGTGACTGGAGCAGCTCTCCTATGAGGAAAGGCTAAGAAATCTGGGCCTGTTTAGCCTAGAGAAGGATCAAGGGGGATCTTATCAATATATATAAATACCTGAAGGGAAGGTGCAAAGAAGATGGAGCGAGGGCCTTTTAAGCGGCGCCCAGTGACAGGACCAGAGGCAATGGGCACAAACTAAAACACTGGGGGCTCCGTCTGAACATCAGGAAACAATTTTTTACTGTGAGGGTGACTGATCACTGGCACAGGTTGTCTGGGGAGGTTGTGGAGTCTGCCACCTTGGAGATACTAAAAACCTGTTTAGACATGGTGCTGGGCACCTGGCTCTAGGTGGCCCTGCTTGAGTAGGAGGGTTGGATGAGATGACTTCCAGAGGTACCCTTCCAAACTCAACCATTCTGTGATTCTGTGAATCTCAGCCATAAACACAGCACATATCGTACATATATTTTGTTCTTTCATCATATTAAAAAATGAATAGTTTTCAGTGAACCTACATTTTAAATGGTTATAGCCTTACAATTTCACCTGCCTTGAAAATAATTTTATTTTACAAAGACTCAGTGTCAAATCTCTTCAATTCATATAGCAGGGCAGAAGATTACTGATAGACAGTGACACTCCAAACATATTGGCACTGTGTTGAAGTAATGATCTAAAATTATGCAAAAATACTTCTTCTTGGGCTCTACAATTCCAAGATGCATATTGTATAGCTTGCATCCACTAATATTAATCTGAATGACATGAATAATTTGCATAGTGTGTGGGTTAGGAGAGTCAAATCTTAGCAGTGTGGGACACCAGAGTACTATAATGCTATCACACAAATAAAATGTGATGCACTTCTGTTAGTGTTGCCTGCAGTCTCAGGGTTAGTACAAATACGAACTGTACAAGACGTTAGACACTCCTTGATCAAAACTCTTCAACTAGGCATGGCACTGAGTGATCTCTGTTATAAAATTTGTAGAACTAACCCAAATTTCCAGGATTCTCATATGTTATATAATAAGAGATGCCTAAATCAAAGTTTCGAGGTACCAGATATAATGTGGAGAAGAAATGTGACCAGTTTAGGTTTTTTGATCTGTTGCCTCTCTGTAAATCTTTTGTCAGTAATACTGCAATTAGCTTTAAAGTGGGAAAGGGAGAGGTAGGAAGGAAGATGGAGGAAAAAGCTCTCTACTTGTTTACATATTTATTTATTTTTATATGTTGCCTTCAGATGAGAATGTTCTTAGTCAGCATCAGGTTTAAGAATACCTTTTCATTAGTCATGATGAAATGTGTCAAGCACTTAATGGCTGTCTTTGAACTTTACAATTGAGACATATCTTTTCCTGCATTTGACACAGAAAGCCTCTTATTCCCATCTAAGAAAGAATCAGTTAGATCTTTCCCGGCTTGCAATGATATGCTGCACAGTTTTACTGACTATTAAATCTTCCGCATCATCTCACTGAGTCATAAAACATTTGACAGGAGGGAGATCTCAACTTTTGCTTCTCTTTGTTCTTCTCTTTCTAACCTTCTTACAACACAGCATTTATGAAGGCTTTTCATGGCTTTTTCTCCATGAGATATGAATTAATAGTTTGTGTCTTATTTCTTTTTCTTATTATTTCTAAAAAAAAATCTGAACTGATTGATCTTTTTTCTTTTTCATTTGTAATGTAAGAAACATAAAAGACTGAAAATTCTATAAAAATGCAAGGAATCCAAAGAGAGATGTAAAATGTTAAAGTTTCATAACCATCGCTATTCATGGCATAGAAAAAGATGGATCAAAGCTGATTATTCCTCCCTATCCTAAAATGCTTGGAGTATTGACAAACATTTAAAAGCATCCTCAAATTTTTATTTTTAAAGAAATTATGTGTTTTTTTTCATTTTAACAGAGAACCCATTCTCAGTTTAAAAAAACCCTTGGAGTGGGTGTGTTTGGTTTGGTTTGGTTTGGTTTGGTTTGGTTTGGTTTGGTTTTTCCTGCCAATCCATATAATTTTTCTTTTTTTTTTGGCTTGAAAAATTGGGAAGCCAAACAATGAAACAGATTTTTTTATACAGTTATTGTTTCTTTCTGCAGGATTTCTAAATGCATTTAGAGGAAAACTAATGTAAATAGTGGATTCAGCTGCCAAATCAGCTAGGTTTGCCTGACTGAAAACTGATTTCACTAAGCCTTCTCACTCTTTTTTATGAGTGCGTCTGGAAGTAAGAAAATATATTTATAAATTTTTATTTGTTTGTTTTATAGATGAAAAAAAAGAAATATCAAAGAAAAAAAAAGAATTAATTAGAAAAAATTCCTGTTGAACAGACAGGTATCAATATTCTTATATTTGAACAATAGTGAAAGCAAGTGCAACTTCAAAATATCCATGTCATTCTTAGATATTGATTTGCCAGTGTGAATATTTATTATTGCTGAAACAATCTGAAATTTAAAAAAAAAAAACCCACAAAACTGTTTGAAGAATTAGAGGAGGCAAACTGTAAAGAAGAACCCAAATTACCGACACTTTTTAAAGACATTAACTGGTAACATTTAAAATACAGAAACAGGTCTGGATTTCTTAATTCAAAATATTTATAGATTAGAAAAGAATAGCTATAATAAAATTGAAATTTGTTAAGTTTGTCTTAGGTACTCACCGTGTCATTTAGAAATCATCTTAAAATAAAACATAATTTGTGCTTCAGGGTATATAAGGGCTGAAATCTAGAGTTCACTTAGAACTTGGGCTAAAGCACTTCAAGATTTAACTCAAGAAAATAACTTTTTTTTATTTTTACTGTCAGGTTTTTTTCTCCCCTCTCAGCCGATCCTTTACATATACACACTCACTCACTCACACACACATGCATACGTGTGCACAGAGTGCATGGGCAGTCAGAGTTTAGTTACATCTGGTAATTCAGTGCATTTAGAAATTATTTTGAATGCTATGGATCAGTTTCCAAAGAAATCTAAATAGTGACATATAGTTTTCATCATCAGAACTCATTCCTTTTAAAACCACTGAAATCTGATTTTCCCTTGTGGCAACTGTTAATTTTAGCAACATCAAAACATCCAGAAAGAAAAAATGCTAAACATGCCTTTAAAATATTATGGCGAAATGTAATAGTGAAAAAGTTATCTGAAACCATAAAGGTCAGGCTTTACAAAGTGTTGCATTTGGCTTATGGTTCCTTAGGAAACAGAGGTTAAAACCAAGGCTGACTGAAATATGTTGGAGTTGGACTCGATGATCCTTATTGGTCCCTTCCAACTTGAAATATTCTATTCTGTTCTATTCTATGTATAGAGTTGAAATATGATGGAAGTGGAAATGAATTGTGGCAAAATTGAAAGAAGTTATTCTCGAAACTCTAGGTACATAGCTTAAGAGTTTATTATTATTAATCGGAGCTAGGGACTACCTGGAAATGTTGTTGCAGGTAATAAAGAAAATTAAAGATTATGAAAGGAAAATGTGCTAGTTTGGTAAAAATTACATCTCAACTGAGAGGCTAGTGGTATTTTTCATTTATCTAGACTTATCATTTGACTACAGATTTATCAAAAAACTGTTATTTTAACTGTACATGAAATTTATGATTGCTAATATTTATTAAGCTGTTGATTTTGTAGGTTTGTCCCCTGAAAATCCAAACTCAAATTTAACATAGGTAACAAATCTTCATATGAAAAATCCAACAACAAACAAAATGCGAGCTATCTTTATTGCTAGAATCAAAATTAATTCCAAAATTAGGCAAGCATTTTCACACTTGCCATTGTGCAAAACAGAAACAAGATGAATGGCAACTCTTCTGACATCAGCTTGAGAAAGAAGTCATACAAGTAATTCTTTAACATGCTTTTTATCTTCAAATTGTCTAATTTGCATATTAATTAATTAAGTATAGATGGTGCATATCCCCCACAATAAACTTATGATACCATATTCCATTAACTTAAGGTAGTTTTACTGGCATTTATACTAAAGTGGCATTAAATCATAACAGTATTCAACAAGCACGCATTTACAAAGTTGTAAAGCCTAAGCAACTATCCTTATAAAATACCTTATGCATTCCAAGTATTAAAACAACCTTTTTCTCTACTCAGTCAAAACACATTCCAGTCCTAGCAAATACATCACATTTTTGTCCCATTACTTCATTAGCAAAAAACCCAAACACTTTCTATGCCAAGAATAAAATCACTTTCCATTGTTCGTCACCATTTTTTAAAGTTTTTCTCCAAGTTACAAACCAAAATTCTTTCCTTACTTTTAAGTTTACTTTCCTTACTATTAACTTACCAGTACACACAAAAGGATACATATGGTATGTATCTTCACCTTAGATATGGTGTTTCCATCCTGCATCATTATTGTTGTCACTGGAGTGGGACGCAATGCAAAAAAGAAAACTGCCATCTTCTAAATTACTACTGCCATTATTTTCATACCCAAATTCCTCCTGAAGACCTTTTTGGGGGACTTCTAATTTGGAATAACATGGTTTTAGTTGGTGGAATGCAATGAGAGTGTAAATTTGTGTTATGGCTGAAGATGCAGAAATAAGTTTATTAGCATATAGATGCAATAAATTTTACATCAAGGGCAAATCAGCTTTCAGATGGTTGTTTTACCCTGTTAAAACATTCTCCCCAGGATCCGGATTACTCAATATTCTTGACACTTAATCAAGATTGGCCAGCATACAGCGAGCAAGCCCAAATGAAATATGTATCCCAGCAATATTTTAGCTTAACACTATCTTCTGCTACCTTCAGCTTTTCAATCTCTCTTGCTTTTCCAGGTTACAGGCAGCATTTGATCATTTTCAGCATATTTCTATATCTTTTTTTTTTTTTTTAATACTTTCATAGTAAATTAAATAAGGTATAGCATTAAGTCCAATCAGAATATCAAAGAATAGAGCACAACCTGTCAAAAATAGTAATTTTAAAAAACAAAGTGAAAGAAGATCCCGAACATAGTGTGGAAATAAATCCCTTTGAACAAAAAAAAAAAAGGAAGAAGAAGAAAAGGCAGACAATAAGAGTTTCATAATCCCCAGGTAAAAGACAATGTGACTGTTACCACGTAAAAAACTCCAGATCACAGCAGAAACTAGAAATCAAGCTTCAGTTTCATTGAGAAACCTGCTTGAGTTTTACCTAGAATTAATGTCGCACAGAGACACTATTCATTTTCTTGTTTTTTCATCACAATATGAATAAGAACTATGCAAGACCATGGGCATGTCTGTAGTATGCAACGGTGTAGAGTGCTGAGACTTTTGAGAGGGTAGTGTAACTATGTTTACACAGCGCAGCACGGCATAAAGGTGATAACACAGTTCCCTACATCAGAGTATTAATACTACTTTATTTACTTTGAGATTAAATAGCTCAGCCTATTGCACTTCTAACTCTAGAAGTACTGGTGGCATTGCTTTTAGGATCTCTGCATTAGGATTGTGAAGTATGGAGAGACATGATAAAAAACAAAAAAAGTCATCTCTTCCCACTGCATTCAGCTACTTTTTTTTTTTTTTGTTCGGTCAATGTCTCTAACAAAAAGGAGATCATTTCATGCCCGTTTATAAAGGCACCTCTCTTTCATAAGTGCTTTCTCAGTACATAAACTGGGGTTGGTCAGGGAGGGGCGATCGCTGCTTGGGGATGGGCTTGGCATGGGTCAGTGGGTGGTGAGCAATTGCATTGTTCACTCATTTTGTGTATTCTATCATCATCATCATCATCATCATCATCATCATCATTATTATTATTATTATTATTATCATCATTATCCCTTCCTTTTCTCTTCTATTAAACTGTCTTTATCTCAATCCATGAATTTTACTTTTTTTCTGATTCTCTCCCCCACCCCACTGTGTGTGGGGGAGTAAGCGAGTGGCTGTGTGGTGTTTGGCTGCCTGATGGGTTAAACCACAACAGTCCTTTTTGGAGCCCAACATGGGGCATGAAGGTTTGAGGTAATGACAGATCTGAACAAAGCGTGTTAAGGCAAATTTGTTATAGGCATTCATTATATTGGGTTAATAGTTGTTGGTCACAATGTTGATTTATTGGCTCTCAGAGTTGTGGGGCTGACTTTCAAAGTTGGGTTATGTAATACCTTAATTGCAGTATATGTTCCCTGTTGTGCTGTTTATCATTGCTCTGGAGCTGGGTCTCGTAACTGGGTCAAGATTATAATTTTGCTGCACTGTGTAACACTGTTTTATGATAGGATAAAATCATTGGTCATGAATCTAATTTGGTATCTGTACTCAGCATTGCCGTCATCTCCGTATCTCGGGAGCCACCTGTTGGAAACTATTAATAATTACACTCCTTACCTTTTCTCCTTGTGGAGAAAGGGAGACGGGGGGCAGGGGGGGGCACTTACCTCCACTTCTTCACCTTTTCTTTTATATCTTCAGAAACTCCTTTTTCTTCTATCCTCTTCATGAAGCCCTCCACAACAGTTCTTGAGAATTCTGAATATCCTTGGGATGTTCAAACCAGCATATTCTTATCGCTATGTCTCCTGAATGTGTTTCAGGTCTTGTTTAGGGTTAAACACTGAATGTTTTTCAGGTCTTGTTTAGGGTTAAACAATTATTTAGGAATACCATCCAGAGATCAACCCCAGCGACAGGCTCTGTGGCTACTTAAACCCTGGCGACAGGCACTGCAGTTACTCCAACCCTCTCGACAGGCACTGCAGCTACCTAAACTCCGTCAACAAGCACTGCAGCTACTCAAGCCCAGCGACAGTCACTGCTGCTGAAGCAGAGAACCAACCCTTGCTGGTATCACCCCTACACACAAGAAGAAATCTTGGAAGCGAAAGTCAGCTCATCTAGAAAAGGATGATGGAAAAACAGGGCCATCAAAAGGAGAGGAGGAGGAAGAAGGAGAACTCATAAACAAGACAGAAACCACCCAATCCCTATGCCTGAGTGAGCTGCGAGATGTGCGGAAAGATTTCAGCTGTCATCCAGGCGAGCACATTGTCACCTGGCTGCTCCGGTGCTGGGATAAAGGGGTCAGTAGCCTGGAATGAGAGGGTAGGGAAGCCAAGCAGAC
>NW_009185690.1:0-847 GCF_000690835.1 Fulmarus glacialis | reverse complement strand
TGTATGGACCAGTATCTCAGCCATTAGGAGTCAGCGTTTTTCTCCTCAAGAGAGAGGATATAGAAAGTACACACCACGGGGCACCCTGTGGTTTTACCTGCGTGACCACGGAGAGGACATGACGAAGTGGAATGGAAAACCTCCCTCGACCCTAGAGGCAGGGGTACGTGTGTTGCAAGGAAAAACAATGACACAAGGGGGTTCTCCCAGGAAAATTGCTACTCCAGTTTCCAAAAGAAACCTGTCTCACATTGGTTCAGTTTCCAGTGAACAGTTCCCCAGAGAGAGTAGAAGGGCTGATCTTACTTTGGGTTGTAATGAAGGAATTCTTGACTCACGTCTGCAAGAAGTGAGTAATGAATACTATGACCAGAATTAGAGGGGCCCTGCCTCCAGTCAGGGTTTACTGGACTGTGTGGATTCGATGGCCTGGCACATCAGACCCACAGGAGTATAAGGCTCTAGTAGACACCAGTGCAGAGCGTACCCTAATGCCATCAAGCTATAAAGGGGCAGAACCCATTTGTATTTCTGGAGTAACAGGGGGATCCCAAGAGTTAACTGTATAAGAGGCCAAAGTGAGCCTAACTGGGAATGAGTGGCAGAAGCACCCCATTGTGACTGGCCCAGAGGCTTCGTGCATCCTTGGCATAGACTACCTCAGGAGAGGGTATTTTAAGGACCCAAAAGGATACCAGTGGGCTTTTGGTATAGCTGCCCTGGATTAAGCAGCTGTCTCCCTTGCTTAGTCTCTCGAAGGACCCTTCTGTTTTGGGGTTGCTGAGGGTCAAGGAACAACAGGTACCAATCGCTATCAAAACGGTGCACCGGCGGCAATACCGCACCA